>NC_046157.1:20176747-20339247 GCF_011064425.1 Rattus rattus
ATGGTTGTAAAATATCATTCCCTGGGCACAGTAAGTCTTCTGTGTTTTTAGGTACCACATAGACTCAAGCAATTGAAAATTAGGAATATTTAAAAAAATGTGCATCTGTCATGAACATGTGTAAACAATGTTTTTGGTCATAATTCCCTCACCAGTATGTATTGTATTTATACAGTACTACATGTTGTAAGCAATCTGGAGGTGACTTAAAGCGCATTGTAGGCTATTCCTGGTTGTCAACTTGATTCTTTCTGGAATGAACGACAATCCAGAATTGGAAGGCTCACCTGTGATCCTGATCTTAAGGCTGGGAGATACAAGTTTCTGACCTGGATCTTGGCATGGAGATTTTGAGGCATAGTGGCCATGAATCTCGGGAGCCTAAGGCAAGGAGATCTCTGAGTTCAATGTCAGTCTGTGACAAAGCAAGTCCCAGATCCAGGTGTGGTGGTATACACTTTTAATCTGGGCCACACCTTCTGCTGGAGACTTACAAAAGGACATTGGAAGAAGGAAGATTCTCTCTGCTTCACCTGCTTGCCTTGTGGGACTGAGCAACTGCTAGATCCTTGGACTTCCATTCACAGCTGCTGCTGACCATTGTTGGGGAGTTGGACTGTAAGTCATCAACAAATTCCCATAGAGACTACCCATAGCTTCTGTGACTTTAGAGAACCCTGAGTAAAACATACATATAGGGTAAATGTAAACACTATGCCCCTTCACGTGAGAGGTTTGAGCATCGTTAGACTCTGACATTCACCGTGGGTGGGAATGGCTGTTGGAGTAATTCTCTACCCATACTGATGGAGCGATGTACTTACCACCCTCTGAGTTTGGTGTGGGGATGGGAGGCAAGATAACAAGCTGGACAGAAAAGGCCTTTGCCTTCTAGATCTTACTGTTTCAGGGAGAAAGAGAAAAAGCAAACTGATAGGACAGGTAGTTATTGGTACCATGCCCTTTGGCTAACAGAATGCGGAGCGGGGAATGGAGACAGACACAGAGGGTGCTGACAGACACAGACAGTGCTGGCTCTTTTGTGTAGGTTAGTCAGGCAGAGAGAGCCTTCCACTGAACAATAATTCTAAATAAATACGCTGCATTTTTTTTTTGGTTCTCTTTTTCGGAGCTGGGGACCGAACCCAGGGCCTTGCGCTTCCTAGGCAAGCGCTCTACCACTGAGCTAAATCCCCAACCCCTATGCTGCATTATTTTTTGTCTCTGGAACTTGCACTATTTGTGGTATGTTCAACTTTGTGTTTTTTTCTTTTTTTTCTCTTTTTTTCTTCTTTTTTCTTTTTTTCGGAGCTGAGGACTGAACCCAGGGCCTTGTGCTTGCTAGGCAAGCGCTCTACCACTGAGCTAAGTCCCCAACCCCTCAACTTTGCGTTTAACATACAAGGTTTTTTTAATTCTAAGTTTATAGTTTATACTTGCTGTTATTCCTAGTTTCCTGTTACTTCCCCTCTTCCCTCTCCTCCTCTTCATTGTCTTCCGGCCCTTTCTTTTCTTCCTCTTTGTGGAGATGCTCTTCTTCTGTAGCCCTACCTGCCTGGGTACTTGCTACATCGACCAGGGTGGCCTTGAACATAAGGCAGTCTTCTTGCCTTGGCCTCCTGAGTACTGGGATTAAAAGGGCACACTACCATGCCAGGTGTGTGTTACTTTGCTCTAAAGGATCCCTACATTGTATCATTCAGGCCTCAGGAACCACTCTCTACTGGCAGCCTGTAAGTGGGACTAAGAAATGAAACTTCCCAATTAGAAGGGAGTTGAGCGGTGGTCCTTGGTTAGTCACTGGCTCGACCAACCAGAAATTTAATTTTGCCTACATACTACAGAGCTCTAGGCAGGTTTAGGATCGGGAGGCTCTAGGTACCTGTAAAAGCAGGAAGGGAAGTGGGGGATGGGATGAACATGTGCATAATAAAATGTTATCTTCCAGATCTGGTGTCTTCAGAATGTGCCCAGAACCTCCCTTGCCCCTCCGACCCGCAAGCTTGGTTTACTGAGAGTCACTCTGTGAGCTATCATCACCAGTGATTTCCCTTCTTCTGACACCTCTTTTATTTTCCAACAAGTCAGAGACTTTTGAAAATGAAACGTCTGCTTGCATTCAGATAAGCCGCTGTGAGTGTCCACACATTAGCTAATTTCCAACTTAAAGAATTTTGAAACCAGACCAATTTCTGCAGTAAGTAGATGAGGGGAAGGCTGTGGGGGAGATGACAGGAGCTCAAGTCCGGGTCCTGCTGAGTCCTTACCGTTCTGTTAGAGGAGGTGTTTGCTTGGCAGACTCCCAGCCTGGATGCTAGGCTGAACACCCAAGGATGTGGTAGCACTCGAAACACTACCCAGGAGGCTCACATGCTGGTCCGGACCAATGGAGTGATGGAGTTGGCATCACCTGTTTGCTACTTTTGAGTCTTATGGTTGAGCTCTTTATTGCTGCCCGGACCCTGTCTTGTGCTGATAACCTGAATGGCTTTATATAACATCCTACTAAATGCACCTTAGAAACAGCCTTGGGAAGAATTTGAACTGGCAATAGATCATAAACAGCACAATTGCTTCACCGAAACAAAGCATTTCCTTTGTTTTAGATAATTATGCTCTAAATTTGGAGAAAATGTCTCCATCTTGATTTTTTTTCTAAGTATTTTTCTAGCCTTGCTCCCACATATAAACACTTAATGCTCAAAACCCTTGAGGGACTGGGTCCAGGGAGTGTCCTCAGACATCAAATTTCTCAGATATCTAAGTCTCTTACAAAAAAATGACATTGTCTTTGCATGTAGCCCATACATATCTGCCATATGCCTGGTGAGATACCAAGGACTGAGAGCCACACGCCTGGGAGAAGAGGTTTAAAGCTGGTTAGCCCCTCTATCTCCAGTGAATGAAGAAGCAGAAAGCTTAGGGAAGCCAGCTCCCGGAGTCTCTAGCTGCTGACTGTGTGATGCCCTTGGCATTCCTCCCTTCCATTCCTTTAATGTCAAGGACTTAGAGCTTGAGATAGGAGGGCATGCGCATCTGTGCTCACAGAGATCAGAAGGTTCCTCTTCCCTGGGACAGTCAGAGTGAAGTGAGACACGTTCAGAACTGCATGCTGGCACAGGAGTCATCAATAAGGATAACTCAAGGAAATAATGACTGTTGTTCTGGATATAAGATGTGCAGAACTGGACAGAGTGTAGTGATCATGCAGCCTGGGCCATGTGTGCCTCCTTTAGCCTTCGACTAAGAGAAGGCACCGGTCAGTTTGCACTTAACCATCACTGGCTGTGAGAAGGCACCCACACGTCTGGGACCATCCATCTACCATCCCGTAACCCATATAATTAAAGCAGCTTGTTCAAAGTCCACATTGCAAGGAACCTGGTTTTAATGAGCTTGCCTTCCTTGTCTCAATAGCTCATGACTTGAGTTTATTGGATCGTCAGGTGAGCAGCCAGACTTGTGTCCAGTGACAGATGTATAAGGTACGGCCACAAGGGTGAGGAAGCCCGCCAAAATGTCTTTTGACTTTGTGATGGAAAGTGACCTCCATCAAAAGAAAAGGAAAATGCAAGAAAATGCACATAGAGTGTGAAACATTTTGGTGAGCTAAAATAAAGATGAAGAACAAAATGTTACGTGCAAGAGGTTCAGCAGTTAGGGCACTGATTAGCTGCTTATTCAGAGGACCCAGGTTCGATTCCCAGCAGATTCACAACCGTCTATAATTCCAGTTCTGGGAGATCTAATGCCTTCTGGCTTCTGTCTCCATCAGGCAAGCAAGTGGTACCCAGAGAGACATACATGAAGGAAAACGCTCCCACACATAAAATACAAATTTTAATTGTGCCTTATAATTATATACCAAACAAAACCTGCTAAGATTTTTAAAAATTGCAATTTTCAGAGTTAATGTATTTAGAAAACCAGGAAACTTCACTTACCGAGGATATAAATATGTAAATTTCTAAAGGAATACTCACAAGGTGATTATATTCTTGCCAATAAGGTTAAATCCAGAAAGTTGCTTCTGAAAATGTGTAAAGTAACACAACAAGAAACGTCTTTCCCAGTATTATACATGACTACAAACACACCACACACACACACACACAAACACACACACATACAAACACACACACACACACAAACACACACACACAAACACACACACCCACAAACACACACACACACAAACACACACACACACAAACACACACACACACACCACCACCACCACCAATGACAACAACAACAACAACAACAACAACGACAACAAAAACCCCAACTGTAGGATAGGGCCAGTGACATGTTGCAAGTAAACATTTACATAGAGAGGCTGCTGATATCCAAGGAGGTCACTAAACATAATAAATAGAAAACCATCAACAGCAAAGAGTCATGTGACCTACAATAGCTATTGACCACTGGAACTATTTGTGGTTTAAAATTTTAGTTTGTTTTTCTGTACTTGTCACAGTTTCTCACAGTTCATGTATTACTTTGAAAAATCAGTTAAGAAATAGAGTCCATGAAAATGAACTGTCAAGGATTGATCTCTAAATAGTGCCAGAAGATTTTGATGGATTTTGTTGACGGCGAGACTTACTTGTATGGGATTAACCAAGATGCAATATCTAATATCTAATGAATGATTCATAGTCCTTTGTCTGTGTCGGGGCCAGGGTCCCATGTGGGCTTTCATGTCCAGGGACCTGTGTTTAACCAAGAGGAGGAGTAACATATAGTAAGTTATGCATGGGGTATATGTTGTAAGATCTCCAGTGAATACCAGATACAGAACCATATATATATGTGCTGTGAATATCTGATATAGAACCTTATATATTTATGTTTTCTCTCTCTCTGTGTGTGTGTGTCTGTGTGTGTATTTCTCTGGAATAACAAAACTTATAGAATGAAATCTATCTCTATGTATGTATATATAAAGGGAATATATTAGACTTACAGGCTGTGGTCCAGCTAATCTAACAATGGCTGCCTATGAACTGAGAATCTAGTGGTTCTTCAGTCCACAGAGCTGGATGTCTCAGCTGGTTTTCATGTATGCCAGAAGCCTAGAGAAGTAAGCTCTAAGTCTAGGGAAGGAATAGACTTGCTAGTGAGGACTAGAGCAAGGAGGCAAAGAGCAAGTGCTCCCTTCCTCCATGTCCCTTATACAGGTTGCCATAGGAGGTGTGGTCCAAATTAAAGATAGATCTTCCCAGCTCAAAAGATCTGGATTAAAGGTTTATCCTCCCACCTCAAAGATGTGGGTTAGAAATGGGTCTTTTCATTTCAAATGAATTAATTAAGGAGAAAAAAGTCCCTCACAGGTGTGCCCAGCACTTTTAGTTAATTCCAGATGTAGTAAAGTTGACAACCAAGAATAGCCATCATGGTCAGGAAAGCTTAATTTACAAATTAGGTATAATAGGGGATAGATAATAACTATTAATAAAGTCCTCATAACAATATGCTATATGTTATTTGAATGCTCGGTTTTCTCTCTCAATATACATTAACATACGGTGCTTACCCTTGTGCTGGGAATGACAGCGATGCCTGCATGATGAGACTGAGAAGCTTGATTCAGGCATTGTAGTCGAGCACCGGGCTACTGTTCTTGTGGCTCTTGATCACAGCATGCAGACCTCCAATGGCTAATCTGGGAACACTCAAGATGGGGTCTGTTGACTGCTGCTCTTATCTCAGAGGAGCGGGTGGGGAGAACCCTGAGATCCTGGCTATTCCTCCCGTACCTCTCTGCCAGCTACATGTAATTCTACCCAATTTCATGGCCTTATGGTTCAGAGAGGTGCTTGAGTATATAGTGTAGACAAAGTTAATAGGAATTCAGGAGGGGACTCCATCTATGCAGCTATGGGGAAGCCATCTTTCATGTTGGAGACTTTCCAGGTGATGTGGCTGATCTGGAATCACTGAGCTCCTGGTGACTCTTCACACAGCTTCATGAGTAGCCCAACAAACTCACTGACTCTCAAGGTTGGACTTTGGTAGAAGAGCATTTTGGTTTGTCATTGGTATCCTTTAAGGAGGGGGCAGACCTTCGTTTACATCTCTCTGGGAAAAGAGTTCCCACAACAATTTCTCAATAGGAAGATGGCTTAACTAACTGTGGCATTCCGTAGCAATGGAATGTTGCTTGGCAATAAAACAAAGACCGAAATGGCATGGAAACTCGAGGGTTCTTTGGAAAGTTGGTTAGATTGTGTTTTGCTGGGGCAAACACAAGAAGGAATGTTTCAGTGAAAGAGACACAGGAGAGAGGAGGTTCTAAAGCAAGCACACGAAAGGACACGTGATAACGAAGGAGTCTTTGTTAACAACGTGCACCTTGCAACTGTGTAGTTGAGCTCCACTTGTCGGGACACCACAGAAAGAAACGCACTGGAAAACTTGTGGTGCTGGGCTGCAGTTTCTTGCTGCTTCCTCAGACTCAGGCTGATTGGATGAGAGCACTAAGGCAAGACTTGTGCTGAGGCGAGGCATGTGGAGGACACGTGATGTTTGGAGGGTATAAACAGGACTCCACAGAGTGACGGAGACAGAGCTTGGCTTGCTGGTACAGCTGGCTGTGCAACCCTTGTGGGTCTTCACTGATCTTCACCTCCCTGAGAGAGGCACAGCTGAGAACCTCTCCTGGTGTCCCTGTTGGTCCCTCCTGCTGACTTGAGCCGAGGCTGAGGCCTGGCTGTCTCTGCTAAGTGGAGTCACTGCTGTTGCTAACCTGACTGAACTGAACTGCTGGCGTCTCCATGAAGTGTTTTCGAGTGGACTGAGCTGCAGCTGCCTGCTGACCTGTGAACTGAACTGCCGATTTCCAGACAACACAATGAGAGTTACTCCAAAGAACCTTTCTAAAGAGGTCCACTCCTCCTCCCACCCCCTGTATCCTTTCCCACTACCTGTTGTGGGTGGTGGGCTACAATGGAGGTTAAAGTGTTTAAGAACCACTATTAAAAATAAGGTGAAAAAATTAAAGTTACACCCACCAAACTGTTTATGCAACGACTTTGGTGGATCTTAAGGACACTACGCACAACGATAAAGGGAAAACTTGACTGCTACATTTATGTAATGTTCCTTAAGAGATAGAACATTTTATGGAATGGAAAACAGGCTCGTGGCTGCCATAGTTTAGTGGGGAGGAGAGGTAACAGAGAGAGACTTTTGGCACAGGACAAGTGCCTTTTTCTAAGCTTCCCATCTTAGGAAGAATAAAGTTGGAGGCCTCACACTTACTGACTTCAGAATTTACAAAACCATAGCAAGACAGGTACTAGCATAAAGATAGCGTATAGGAAAATGGAACAGAAAGAAAGCCCACATAGATGACCAAGCGGTTTTTCAGCTTCGGAGTCAATGCCATCTGAAGTGTACAACACTTTCAACAAATGGTCCTGAGAAAACTCCATATCCACAAGCAAAGTAATGTAGCAGGACGCTTTTAGCACATGCAAAAATAAACCAAAAATGAACAAAACCCTCTAGGGATTAAAATGATAGAACTCTTAGATGAATGCAATGGGGAAGATCCCAAATCTGACAGCTCTCTAAGCAGGACACCAGAAGCACTAGCAGCAGAAGAAAAAACAAAGTAGCAAAAGTCCTGTATTTGTCCTCATTCTGGAGCGCCCCTCTGCCCCCAGTTTCCAGGATCTTTTGGGATATGGTGATACTCAAATGGACCCCACCTCTCAGAGATGATGTGGAGGGTAGGGGACTTGAGTCTGTATCTCATGTGATCCCAAGGGCTCATGAAAACATGGCTCTACCACTGAATAAATCGTTTAATTTTATTTCAAAATTGTACAAAAGGCCATAGGTGGCTATAAAAAACTTTGTCTTTAGCACACATGGAAATTCAGAAAGAACAAAATAGGTATCATTCACAGTGTAAAGGAAGGGCTCTCTTGTAGGAGCGGGATTACAGGTCCTCCCTCTTTTTTTCTAGTCTCTTGAGGTCTCCCTCCCGGAGGGTTCGGATGAAACTGGTAAATCCCAATTCCTGCAGGATATGAAGGAAGAGAGAGAAAATAAGGGACTTAAATTAACCCTGAGTGATGAACATCCTTCAGTACCCCAACTTCTGGGCTGAATTATTGCAGAATTATTGTAATGCTAAATGCAGACCCCCAAGACATGGTGATCCCAGAGGCAGAGAGAGTCCATACATACACCTTGGCCCCAAGTTATTTCTGATTGGTAAATAAAGATGCCAACAGCCAATGGCTGGGCAGAAGAGACACAGGTGGGATTTAGGTTTTGTAAGGCTTGGGGTAGGGAGGAAGACAACCAGGAGAAGAAAGTGCAGGAGGAGGAAGGAGAAGCCACCATGGGTTAGGAGTAAAGAAAACGTGGCCCTGAGGGCTGGCCAATTGGAGTTAAGAGCAGCCCAGATGAAACATAGTAAGTAATAACTTGGGGTTATCAATGGGAAAGTGGATTCGAATAGCACAGTAGGTGGGTCTCTGCAAGCTCTTGTGCTGTTTGAGGCTTACTGTAAACATAAAGGTTGTGTGTGGTTTTTTATCTGGGAACTAAATGATCTAGGTAGGGTAGAAGCCCCAGGTTGGGATTAAATAGTTTCAACAAGATAGAACCACAGGGAGACACTGCTGTCTTTGACATGCCCCTCATCCTAGTGCCCAGCAGGGTGTAGATGTGTCCTATGTCTCGTCAGCCTGGAGTGTCCTAACTGACTGCTGACGCTCCAGTCCACCCTCGGCAATGGCTGCTTCTCGGCCCACCCCACTCACTCACCGTGCGGTCGCTCTCATACTTTTCTACAAGCTTCCCATAGTGGTAATAGTGGAAGGTGGGGTAGGCCTTCACGGACTCCTGCTGACACAGGTCTTGGTTCTTGTCCTTGACACAGTCGACAGCAGCACAGGCAATCTAGGGGGTGAGGTGGGGAGGGTCAGCGGAGAGGCCGCCAGTCACCACATCTGCCAGGGGCAGTGCTGGACTGAGGAGAAAAGCAAAGAGGGCTAGCTTCCTAAGGGCAAATCTTGCCGGAACGTTAGGACTCATGGAAAATAACTGACCGCTTGACATCTTAGCTTCCTCGGATAGTGACCAATCCAGTCATCATGAAGTGACATAGACTAAGAGGATTCATATGAGGCCTGTCAGCACATGACCAGCGGTTAGCAAGTGTCAGCTGCTGTGTTCCCACTGACCCCATACCTATGCGCTGACCCTGCTAGGAGGCTAGCACCAGTGGAGGGCAGTGGATAAAGACCATTCTCAGCTTTGTGAGATCTGAGCTATCCTAGGGTCGCCCAGGGTGCCGATACACCAAAGGCACTCTGCACCATTCACCAGTAAGCCAGACCCCTAGGGATGGAGAAGGCAGGGGATACATTTCCAAAACCGTTATGGAGTCCAGTCTCGCTAAGGCGAGCATGTTTTGGTAAGGAAGTTCTTCACATGGACTTCAGCCTCTTTTGGTCCACCTAACGAGCTGCCTCTGCAGAGCAGCTCTTCCTTGTTTGCTTTGCTTTCAAAGTGAGAGGGTATGAGGTAGAAGTTGGGGTGCTTTCATTTTGCTGCAGGCCACACACGGGGGAGGGAAGGGACAGAGTCAGCCAGAGGCGATACACAGAGCAACATCTCAGGGAAGCAGGCTGGGATGGGAGGCACGTCCTTCCTCCTCTGCAGCCCTGACTAAGCCCGGCCACCGAGCACCTGCTACGTAACGAATGAGCTCATTCTAGAGCCTGGCGACTGCTCTGCCAATGTCTCTGAGACAACTGGAGCTGAATAATGAGACTCAGAATCCTGCCCACTGCCCAGTCACACAAGGCGGAGGTTGCTTTCCAGGGAAAGGAGTCACAGCAGTCATGGCTACTGGTCATCTACTATGCACCTAGGCAAGCGGCCACCTTCTTGGGGCGCACGCTCCCCGTCCTGCCACAAGAGCACCAAGGCAGTGCTCCCTCACCTGGGGCTTCTTCGCATCCCTTCCTGATTGTTTTATACAACAAGACTTGGAGCGAGGTTTGCAAACTCCCTGAGCATAATCCATAGCTGGCTCGAAGGCCCGTTCTAT
The DNA here is from genome assembly GCF_011064425.1 of Rattus rattus. Taxonomy (NCBI): domain Eukaryota; kingdom Metazoa; phylum Chordata; class Mammalia; order Rodentia; family Muridae; genus Rattus; species Rattus rattus. The sequence goes on from NC_046157.1 coordinate 20,186,826, forward strand.
TTGGCCCACATAGAACTTAAAAAGAAAATAAATTTGAATTAGCTGCCAATGTGGAAGGAGCCAGAAGATTTAATATAAAAACTTGGCTTCGAGTTTCTCTATAAACATCAGAAGATTGGATGGTACTTGCCCTGCGGTCCCACAGGCAGTGACTGGCTGAGGAGACGGGCATCTGTCTCCTTCCCTGGAGGTTAACCCTGCCCTTCACCAGCGCTCACAGTGAGCTCAGTTCGCTTGGGCTAGCGGCTGTGGATTCCTGAGAACCCCAGCTCATCTTCTAAACTGCGTTCTCAAAGAGTTAGAAACCCGAGGCAGACGCTCCAGCGGTCGCCCAAGCTGTTTTTTTCTCCCCTTTGGGACAAGCACTTCTGACGCCATGGCCACCAGCATGGGATCCAGCCTGGGCTGGGGACCACTGCTCTCCTCAGGATTTGATGAACATTGATGCAGGCTGCTACTCCCCCTGCATCCACTTTAAATTATGAATTCAATTTGTATACGTGCCCTGGAGCTGTTGGAAGTGTAGTGTGTGGTTTTATAAATCTATTAAATTAAAAATGTATACTCGAGAATCCCTCACGCTAGCTGTCAGCCACGTACACGGAACGCAGCTTCTGGCTGCAAAGGGGGAATCCGTGCTCTAGCTCTACAGGAGCCCAGCACGGCCGGTATTCTTCCAGAAGAATCTGTCCTCTGAGCTGCCCGCCTCACATGCCTGAACAGCTGCCCCATCAAGCCCTACTCGTGGCTGTCACTGGTCACCGGCACACAACATCCGCACAGTACCACAGTACTCTACAATGCAGCTCTAGCCTTGTCTCCCATAAATAGCATGGATTCCTGGACTCTCTGTCTGTGTCCTTAAGGGTCCTCAGCCAAGGACTTGCTCTGACATCCAAAGACTTGACCTGAGAGCTTCACCAAGCCCTCAAGTTGCAGAACTAAGGCTAATACCAAATAAAGGGCCAAGGACAAATTCCCTGGTTTCCAGGACCTTCGAGTGGGACAACCCTATGGCTCATGTCCTGGGAGGCCTCCCAGTTGTCACCTGCCTATGTCATCCCTCCTTTGGCTTCTTCCCTTTCATTTACTTTCTCAGCTTCCTGCGGTATCTCCTGCAATCTCCCCCAGCCAGCACAGGGCCTGCTTTTGGGAAATGGGAACTGTCAGTGCTTATGGTTCAGGTTCTGACCTGGCTCCTTTCCAGCAAAGGGACTCATTTAGGGGGATCTCATTTAACCCCTCGTGGACTGTAGATTCCGCACCAGGAAAACGAGGGACAGAGAAACCCCTCCTCCATCAAGCTACTGCAAGAATCACTTGACTCCCTGCTCGCTGTGGGACAAAAGTCCCCACTGTCCTCGTTACCACTCTGCTATTTAATTCTCAGTCAATTCTGCCTGTTTAGTTAACATTTACTCTGGTCTAAAGCATCAAGGCATTTGGGAGTTCAAGGACAAAGGACGCCTCAGATGGACAGGAGCGCCAAATGGTCTCTAGCCCCTGTGCAGATTATAGCAGCGATGTGGGTCAGTCAGAGGGGGGCACCTGCAGCCTTGTGGCCTCTCTATGGAATGACCTTGCCACTTACACTGACTCCTCCTTGCCCAGGCTGGCCATACTGAAAGGTGAGTCCCTCCTCGCCAGTTCAGCAATCCCTAGCCTCTGCTCCGATCCACCTGTCTCCACCACTGGCGCCCCATCCTCCAGGCCACTGGACACCACCATCTATTCCAACACTCGCAGCCTGCGGCCCTTCTCCACTAGCATGTCAACTGATAAAAGTCCCCGGCTAAGCTCCTGGGAGGGGATTTGGGCTCCCTGGCTAGAACACGAGCTGCCTCACACAGCTTTATTGATTCAGTAAAATAAATCTCTGCAGGAGCTAATATTGACTTTGGCTATGAAAATGGAAGTGAAAACCCAACTGCATATTGATTGGGGAGGAACCGAGACTGGCTGTTGGGTAGGAAACAAAATACAATTCCAGCTGAGAGGTGGCTTCAATTGTGTGAGAATGAACGGGGAGTCAGGAGACCTCGTTCTGGCTACCCATGACCCACGGGTTATCCTTGGGCAAAGGACAGCTCCTCTTCAGGCCATAGTCCCTCCAAAGTAAAAGCAAATGGGGTGAGCCAACGGCCCCAGACACCAGTGTATGGCCGACATAAGGGCCAACCCTTACAAGTCTCCAATTTCTGCAAGCATTCCCCGGAGTCTCCCATCTGGCCCATTTAACCATGCTGGTTAAAGTGTGGTACCCTGTTTTGGGCACAGAATGGGCACTGCTCACCTTAGTTTCAGGGCCACACGCTGGCCCTGAGAGCTGTTACTACTGCTGCTGAGTATTCTAGCAACCTCTGGTGGGTCAGCTTCCCAGACAGACAGACAGACACATTGAGAAGGTTGGAAGAAGTAGCAGAGGGAATAGGGTGAAGGCATAAACCCAGACTAGAGCTAGCAGTTATCAGACGATGAAGAAAGGGTAGACCTGTGATTAAGAGGACACGAAGGAGATGGGGCCCTGAACACCACAGTGAATGGGGAAGGAAGAGGGAGGCTGGCCTAGGATCCCTACTGTGCACTTGGCAAGCTCTGCTTCAGAAGGCCCCAGAGGTGGCCCAATAGAAGAGCAGATGTCATGATTTCTCTGGTCATCTTAGTCCTTTAGATGACACGTGTGCGTGTGTGTGCCCGCACACAGACATGTACACACACACACACACATACATACACACACACACACACACACACACGTGCCGGAATAGCCAGTCCCAACTCTGGGTTAAGTGAAGCCTCAGAATCCCATCAAGGACCTCCTAGAGCCATGGGCACTAGAGCAGCCTTAGGACAGGGAGTCCACCAACTTTACTTAGTCTCCTATCTTCCTGGAGCCTTTTGTGTTCCAGCTCAGGGTAATGTGTAATGAGATGGACTGACCACTGTTCCAGTCAGGAGGGTAGTCAGGCTACGGTGGACATCATTGGAGCTCTCAGGGCAGAAGCAACCACCAGGTAAGTGCCAGGCCAAAACAAAAAACAAACAAACAAACAAACAAAAAAAACAAAAAAAACCTTTATGGTCCTTATTTCCCATCCCCAAGAGCAAGGAGGATCTCCAGGGCTTAGCCAGGGCTTGTAGGGAGCCTATCTCTGGCGCTCCTCAAAGTGCAGTGAGGTATCCTGGCATCTGCCTCTGTCATCCTGGAGGTACTCGCGGGACTACCTCCATTTGCCTGACAAATCCTCGCCATGCCCAGGACACCGGGCTATCTGTGCGCACATGTGCTGCCTCAACCTCTCTGTTTTGGTGGAACTCTTGAGTTTTCCAGGTCAGTCTATTTGTTGTGGGGAGTCTGCTTAGCTTGTGCCTGGACCAGTGGAAAGGTCTCACAGGGGAAAATAGGGAACGGCAATAGCAGCACACGTGACTCGGGGTCCAGTGTGTGTATACGTCCCTGTATAAACCCAGTGAAGCCTGGTACATGACAGCTTCCTATGACTGAGTCCAAGGGCTGGGGACAATCTCTGCCATCGTCTCTACCAGTCCCCGCAGGATAGGATGAAAAGGGGATTCAAGGACTGGCGACATAGCTCAGTGGTGGATTGCTTACTTAGCAGAAATTCAGCCTCCAGCCCTGTCCTCCAATAAACAGATGACAAAAACCTTCTTAGGAGAAGGGAACTTGGAGGACTGATGATTGAGAGGGTGTGTCTGAGTTCTGGGGTCCAGCCCTGCTTTAGGGGCCACCCACCCACCCACGAGCGGTGGCTCTATTCCCCTGCTGCAGAAACAGGCCTGGCACCCACTCCCTGGCACCCACTCCCTAATCCGATCTGCAGCCCCAGCTTGTTAATTTTATGCTTCGTCAGCTGGCCGTTGCCGGAGCCTCTAGCTTAGGCAGCACGAGGCTCCTCTGGCATGGTCTGGTTCTCCTCCACCGCAGCCTCCTCCATTTGACTTCTGTGGGGTTCTTATTTGTATTTTTAATTATATAAGTAACGCATGACTACGATCCTACTGTAAAAATGTTTGAGCACTAAAGAAAAATGAACACCCGCTCCTCTCGCACCCCTCCTCCTCGGAAATGGTGTAACGCTCTAGCGTATACCTCCAGTTGATTTTGCTGCAGAAATCCAGTCTTGTCTCCCCGGCGAAGAGATAGAATGTCCTGCGTCCCGAGAACGACCCTGCTCACAGGGCTGGGCAGAACCGCACTCAGGCTCAGGGAATCTAGCCCACTGGGGGCGGCCTTACCTTCCGGTCATCTTTGAAGGCGTCGGCTGTGGCGGTGAAGTGAGGGATGACCTTCTTACAGTGTGGGCACCCTGGGGGGAGGAGGGACAGAGTCACACACGCCTGAAGGTAACAGATCACACCACTTTCTGGAGCTCTGGCGAGTCCTCTCCAGGAGCCCACATCCTGCCAGGGGCTGCGTGTTAGCCATGCCACTCACACCTCTCCCACAGCTCACAGGAGTCGCTGCTGTGGTTCTGAGGGCACTGCCAAGGAACCTCTCATCTGCCTGCTAGTGTAAAGGGAGGCTCGTGAGGTGTTCTGCAGACACTGCCCTGGAGACCAGAGGAGCTGGTTCCACAGTGCAGAGGGACTTGGGAAAGGACCACACGTGCTCAGGACTCCCCAGGTCTATCACACTGCTCTAGGGACGACCGTGGGTCACCTCTCCACTTTGTGGCTAAAGAAGTGATACTCAGAAGTTGGGGCCTGAGGTAGCAGCTCCCTACAGGCTCCCAAGGCTCTCACTGTATGGACGGCTTCCTCTCCTTCTGTGACTTCGACCCCTTTTACAGTCTTCATCTGGAAGGTGACCAGGTGAGTCCAGAGGAACAGGCCCCGCCCAGGGACAAGGCCCTTAGAGTGGATGGCTGTGGCATTCCACTCAATCTTGCTTCTTGGTCTGGGCACCACTCTGAGCCCCTCCCACTGAAAAGTACTACAGAAACCTACTTGTGGGCCATTTTCTCCTTCTGTCACAGACGCTGGGGAAGTCACAGGCCACATTGGTCTTTCCCTCAGGGTGAGCACAGCAGAAACCAAACCCAGCATCTTCACTAGATATGACGGAACAGATGAGGGGGACAACTCTGACCCTGAATGTGGTAATCAGTTCTGATGAAAACAGGTAGGAGGGGGTCACACGCCTGCTGAGAGACCTGATTCAGCCACAGCTTCCTGACAAGGGCTTGTATATCCCCCCACCCCCCACACCCCACCCCGGGGAGGCAGACAGGGCCGATGCTGCAGGGAACAGAAATGGCTTTGCTCTTCCACTTTCTCCCTTTTGGAATGAGATGATAATGACTGGCATTTCAAAGAGCTCTGTGAGACTAAATTAAGGCTGAGCTACAAATTTAATCTGAATTTAGCATTTGAGTTGGTTCCTGAGATGGGTGGGACCACCCATATGGCCAGACTTGGGGAACAGCCAGCTGGCCCCAGAACAGAGTGGGGATGATGGGGGGAAGGACTCGGGGATTTCCCAACATCTGATGCAGGAACACCAGAGGCCTGGGATGGTTATGGGTTATTTCAGAAGAAAAAGCACCCACGGGGCAGATAATGGACAGACGGTTTTTCGGTTCCCTAAAACGACAATTATAAGTAACACCATTAATTTGACCTAACAGAGACACAAAGCTGAAACTCAGGAAGATGTCATAGTACAGAGGAGGGATGTTACATAATTTCAAAACATTTAAAGAGCACGATCCATTGGTGGAGTCACGCCGTGGGCAGCTACAGGCCCTGTGAAGGGCACGGGCCTACTCATAGCGCACATCCAGAGTGGGCTGAAAATCATCTACCTCGGGCCTCCCAATCCAGTTTCACTATTAATGCGCCCTTTTTAACCTCCACTTACTGGAAGCATAAAGGCAACTGTCAGCCCAGAGCTAATTTCTACACCGTCAATTTAAAATATCGGGGCGTCGGATGAATGGCTCCTTGCATCTCATTTTCCTGTTACCTAAAGAGAGAGTATGCCGGATGAATAGCTGGCGGGGCGGGCTGTGTCGGAAAGTGCATGGCATGTGTCTAGGAGGTATCGGGTGGGCCAGAGCATGCCACGGCTTTCTAAAATTGGAGGTGATCGTCTAAGAAGCACATTACGCTTCCCGATGTGGGAGGAAGAGGCAGAGCTTGCGGATGAGACGGAAGGGCTCAACCCTGGAGAACAAGGTGAGCTGGTCTAGAAGATCATGCAGAGAGGTGTGGGTATTAAAGAGAAGTGGGGGAAAACGTGCTTAGGAAGCAGGCCTGAGGGAGAACGAAAATGGAGGGAGGCCAGATGTACTAGGCCAGCTTTTTAACCAGTTCTTCCTGATACTTGACATTTAAAAAAAAGATTTATTTATCTTGTTTATCTGAGTACACTGTAACCATCTTCAGACACACCAGGAGGAGAAGGCATCGGATCCCATCACAGATGGTTGTGAGCCACCATGTGGTTGCTGGGATTTGAACTCAGGACCTCTGGAAGAGCAGTCAGCACTCCTTAACCATTGAGCCATCTCTCCAGCCCTGGTGGTTCTTGACATTTCTGTATTATTTGGAGTCTTTACATGCGTGTGTGTGTGTGTGTGTGTGTGTGTGTGTGTGTGTCTCACAAGTAAGTGCCTTACCATCAGAAAACACAGAAAGACAGACATGTATGTGCTTAGATTGTCCCCTATCTTCAAAGATGTAGCTCCCAGGGGAACTGGGGTACGATCTGAAGACAGAAGTGTGAGGACTGGGCTCTTCCCCAGTAGCCAAACCATCCCACAGCACTGTTGTGACCATGACCCGGCTGTGAAAGAGTTCTGTCAGAGGAGACTGGGAGCTCTGAGGCCCAGCGGGGATATGGCTCTGGTGTATTCTCTGTGACTTTTACTAGGTGGCTGATCACTGAACTGTAGCCTACTGGTCGCTCAGAGAGATCACTCTTTATTAGTGCTTGTGGTAGAGAGCTGCCCAGGCTGCAGAAGGGGCTGACCATTAACTGTCACAAGGCCTGGAGTGAGCCACAAAATTCCTAGGTCTCTGCCTTCCACCCTCTTTTGCTCTGAAGGAAATCGTTAATTTTACAAACTTCATTCAGGCTTCAAGACATACTCTAAGGGCAGGCCGGGTCTCAGAGGAATTCTGTGAGGGGTTTTGAAAGCAAGCCCTGCTCTGAGAAGAGGCCAAGGCTGAAAGAAAGGGGGGCTGTCAAGGTGTGCCTGAGGGAGGGGGCTCTTAGGCCATGATCACTAGGGCCTCTCAGACAGTGATAGCGACAGTAAGAGATGCTGCAGGCTACTGACACTGAACAGTGAGGGCAGGAGCGAGCAAACAGGAGGGCCGGCTACAACTGAGTGGGTTTATGACTAGACGGAGTGCCTGGCTTCTCTGTAGACAGAGACTTTTATTATCCTCACTCCATTAAGCTGAGCTGTAACCTGGGGGAGAGAGGGAAGGGCAAGGGAAGAGTGGGAAATTCTAAGATGCCTTCCTTCTAAGTGTCAATTAACAACTTCAAAACAGGAATGCACAAAAAAAAACCCGAGGTCACAGACCCCACTGTCAGCAGACTTGTCACTTCCTCAGCTTGGACTCTGATTAAAATGAGAATCACACAGCTTGCAGGTGAGTGCGTCTTTCCCACACCACGGTGTCAGACTCAAAGCCTCCAGGAAAGGCCAGGGGAAGGGGTTCTAAGGTCTTGCAGGTAAACTCGGTGCCGGGAGGAAGAACAGGAGGAGTAGAAGAAGTTGCGTTCATGCCTGTCTCGGAGCAAGCAGGGGACGAACAGGCAGCATGGAAAAACCCAGAGACCTTGGGAGAACTAGGAGACTAGTTCCTACCACGAACAGCCTGTAGGTCTAATAAGTGAAGGACATCCCCAAGGCCAGCGAGAACCGGATGGAGGAAGCAATTATTTTTCCGGCCCTGCCCTCTTCAGCCTTTGATGGTATCTGGGGTAGGGCCAAGCCCTCTCACCTCCCTCCTCCTCATGAAACACAAGCTACTTACAAGGGGCATAGAACATGACCAAGGTGTGTTTCTTCTTCTTCAGGGTCTCCCGGAAGTTATCCCCCACCAGATGTAACACGCTCGTCTGCTGCTCTTCCCACGTGGGCTCTGGAGGCGGGGGAGCCTCGGGGCTGCAGAGGTGGGTGGGAAAGGGGGAGCCATCATGAGGAACTGGTGACAGACAGGTGCAAGCCCCACCCACCCCCCAGCCACCGAGGAACACAAATGAACAAACTTTGCACTACTTTTGGGATTTCATTTTAAAACCTTGGCTTAAACCAAACACATCTGCACCAATCCACGAAGAGGTGGGAGACTTGGCCCCCTTTGAACACAGACACCCCACTTGCCAAGGCACAGACCCTCCACCAGGTTCCCAGGCTGCCGATCTCTGGATCTCTGAATTCAGCCCTGAATGGCCTTCCACTCTCTTCTTTGAAGCTTTTGTTCTGAGAGAGAGGGAGAGAGCACCAGCCAAGAAGTGTGTGGGGCAGGGCTCCAGGGCAGGTTCTTTGCAAGCTGTGTGACTTTAGGGAAAGTGACTGACCCCCCCTGAGTCTCCCTTTGCTTTTGTTACTCGAGACAGTGGTACCCAGGACAGTAACTAAGGTCACAGATGTGTATGTGTGACACTCTGCTCGGCCCATCCTGGAGAAGTTGGGTGGGCCAATAAACAGCAGGCGCTGGATGCGTGTTAACTCTTTTTTGGTTTCTGCTTGTTCACTGGTCCCCATCCCATTCTGCCCCACCCAAGGATGAAGCTGCTGGAGTTCAGATCTGGATGTCCTCCCAAAGCCTATGTGTCTCTAGACTGGCACTGTCAGGAGGTGGTGGAAACAAGGTAGGGTGTGGTGGGAGGTTTGTTTTAGATCACTTCCAGGTAACCAAACAATGGCACTTCACAAACTGGGACCAAACACAGCTCCTCTGTGAGTCGATGATCTCAAGAGTTTGTTACAATACTGCCTTTAGCACTGTCTTATCTATTTTTGAGACAAAGTCTTGTCCTGTAGCCTAGGCTGGCCTAGAACTTATAATCTTCAGGATTTACCCTATGATGAGTGGTTGGATCGCCGGCAAATGTCACCACACCCAGCTCCCAGTTCTTTCAGAAACCTCTGCCGTCCTTGCTTCCCCTTTGCACCCGTGTCTCTCGGCAAGGAAGGCTGTAACAAAGCTGCCACGGCCCCCCCATCCCTCCACTTCTACCGCAGCCCTGCACTGCTAACTTAGGACCTGGTAGGACCTGTCCAACCCTTTCCTTTTCGTAGAGCACTATGTCCTCTGGCGACATGGTTGGCAGCACCGTGTAGCTTCCCCAGTCCCTGAGTGCTGTTTTGCTGGCTTACACTGTCAGGCACATATCAGCCACACGGGGCTTGGCCCTCTGTACACTCAGCGGTAAACACCGTGTGCCTTACCTGGAACTGTCTGCTTGGCCCACTTCTGGATGAGACCCTGCCACCCTGTATCCCAGAATCATTGACTGTCCTGACACCAGACGGCTCTCGTTTAAACACTTCAGCGATCTACTGCTTGTCCCTGGGTGGTGACCCCAACCTTTCTGAAGTGAACTCTCTTCTCAGTGTACAGAGATAAAACTCTGTCTGAGGTAGAATTTGTGGATGGAAAGAGGCTTGGAAAAACAGGGTCTGGGATACAACAAGGGCAGAGAGCCTACCTACCACGTGTGGGCCCCGAGTCTACTGACTTCCTAAGCAAGACAGGGGCAGCAGGACTTTAGGACACCAGGTCAGCCGGTGCTTTAGAAACCAGAGAGCCTGGGAAACAACACTGAACCTTTCAGCTCCAGACCACCCCCTCCAGCATGGAGGCAAGGCTGCTCAGGTTCTTCCCCTGGGGAGCAGAGAAAGAGGGGGGCGGCTGAGGGTGGGGCCTTGCTACATTCTCTTCTCTTGCAAGAGGCGCCTCCTGGGCCCCATACTATCTGTGTTCTATTCCACACACCGGGGTTTCTCTAACCACCGTGCTGGGAGGCCCATTCACATCCTTTAAGTCCAGACTTGAGGAAAACAGTCTGGGAATCTATGTCTAGCACTTGCTATACCTGGTGTATACCAGACACACGCCCAGGCCTGAGGAGCCGGCCACCGATAAACCGGGGCCACACTCACTGAAGCCGATGAAACACCCAGAACGTGACTGTTGCCTTCAGACCTTCACAGGTTACATCTCTTGGCTTCTTGGGTCCCGGTTCAAGGACGGGCCCCTAAGGCTCACTTCTCCTCCTTTAAGGCCAAATCCGGGGGCTGGGGGCTACGAGTCAGGTCACTTATCAAAGCCAAGAAACGAAACAAGAACTTACTTCTGCATCCACTCAATAAACTTCTTCTTTGTTCTGAGTGCGGGCACCGCTTGCTGCTCGCCATTCTTAAAATACTTCAGGGTAGGAAACGCTGAGATGTGAAACCTTTCTGCCAGGGCCTCGTTGACGGTGGCATCGACAGCTGCAAGGACACCAGAGCTCTGGGGTGGGGGAAAGGCCAACCATGCATTACAGCCTCAGAAGTGGTGCTGCTGGAGAGAGGAGCCCAAGTACTGGCCCAACCCTCCCCGGGGCCTGCTGGGACTTATCCCAGGGATCAATCAGACCCTGACACATGCCTCACTTCATAGTGAACCTGCCTCACCAACTATGCTTGGCAGAAGAGGCCCTGCTCCCAAGAGTCATCATGGGCCCAGAGTAAAGAGAGGGATAGGCAGGGGTCCCCCAGTTAGCTACTGGTACATACATGGTCTTATAGGCTTTCAGACCTATTCAGTCCCTGGGAGGGACCATGTCTGACCATGATGATGATGTCTTTATTACTAGGGGACATAGAGCTACTGCACACCTCCAGGGACAGGGAGAGCCACTTTTGAGGCCTATAGAAAATCACAGTAACTCTAGGAGCCAGCGGCCCTTCGGAGGGAACGGTAAGAAAGGAAGTTTACCTCAGCATCTCCATGGAGGACTTCGGCCGCGCTCTCAAACTCCGGCTTCATTTTCTTACAGTGTCCACACCCTGTGGGGAGAGCACAAGGAAAGGTCTTCTCATGGCACGGGGGCCCTGGTACCTCTGGGCTGCCTCCCTGAGACTGGCTGGCCTCACTCCCAGAATCTGGGTACTGAGAGATGGTGACAATGACAGTCAGCTCAAAGAAGTCTTCTGCTTAGTCTGTGGGGGATGGACTGAGGTCATAGAGACCAAGGCACACAAACAAATAAGTATATAAACAGCGAAGTAGCACATATCCAGGCCTTAGTGCTGGGCCCTGGAAGAAGTGCTGCCTGTAGGCCCTTACATGAGTCCTATGTGGTAGGTACTGACAGGGCCACTATTCTACAGGTGAGAAACTGCAGCACCAGGGTGGATCGCTGCCTGAGATCGACCAGACAGACACAGTCAGAGGTGTGCTGTAACACCCAGCAGTGCAGCCGGAAGCCCTGGCTGCAGATGTGGCCTGCAGACATGGCATGCACTTCCTGGTACTGTGTTGCAGTCACTCATCATCTTTCCTGGGCTGCAGGGCAGAAAGAATCATCCAAGGGAGCAAAAATATGGAAAAAGTTAAGTTCTGAATACCCACAGGAGAAGGTATGAGGCACAGGCACGGATCAGTACAAACCAATGTCACTTCCTGGGGATACAGCCTGCTCTTTCCTGACACATGCACAAGTGTATCTAGGTGTCATAAAGAACAGAATCTCACACATTCAAAAGCAAACAGGGGCCAGTGAGATGGCTCAGCAGGTAAAGACGCTTGCCACCAAGCTCGATGGCTTCAGTTGGATCTCTAGGCCCCACATGGTAGAGGGGGAGAATTCTATAAGCTATCTCTGTAGTACACTTATGCTATATGCATGTATATACACATGCATGAACACACACAAATCTACGTTCAAAAAAGTTAAAGACAAAATAAAAAAAATCTGCACTTAGTGTGGGTAACATTAGGGGATCATCTATTTGCACTTGAAGAGTGGTTTCTGGCTTTGGATGGTGAAGAGGCTATGTGGTGAGGAGGCTCAACAGCTGCGAGATGCCCTCAGAGGGAGCCTCGCTGCATGGGGACCTGACACAAGCCAGCTGAGATACGATGTTCATGGTCAAAATGGAGGCATTCTACAGTGCTAAGGGACCTCGCGGGGCTACCTCCAGCCCGATGCTTCTTATGCTCTGCTCAGTGACTGCCCCATTCTCGAGGCTGACCTCCTCTCAGTAGGCAGAGTATAGAGTTCACCTTGTACAAGAAGAGAGTTAAGTCCAGAGGCATTCCTGTTGTTGGGGCTGGGTCTGTCATAACCGAGCCAGGCCTAGAGAAGAGGGCAGGCAGCAAACTTGTGCTTCCAGAAACAAGCTGGCTCAGGAGGTTCCCCAAAATACTCCGTGCCCTCGATGTGATGTGTGGGGTGCTGGTGGCAGGGCCTGGGCAGTGGGATTGTAACTGAGGTCAGCGGATGGAAAATGGAAAGGCCTACTGACAGGAAATTACCACTTCTTTCTAACTGAGAAGTCAGTGCGGCCGGATCCTTGAGGATGAGGGCTTGACCTTGTACTACCTTCATGCCTTTATCCCGTTTCTGTCCTTTGATGCCACTGCCCTGCTGGGGTGGAAAATGTACTCTATACCACCTGCCAGCTTCTATCAACAGAGGCCCAGAGGCGGCAGGCTCAGAGACCAAGAACTGACTCACTGGCAAGAGGGGCTGTGACCGGCCCGAGACCCATAGCCTCTGTGCCAGGCATGAAGACGGCTACAAACTCCAGATTCTTCTGCTCATACACACGCCTCTCTGCTCTACGTCCAGCCTTGTCTCCCAGGGCAGAGTAAGGAGGAGTTTGTTTTCTATACACAACTGTTAAAAGCTATCCCAGCAGCCGCAAGACACACGACAGAGATCAGCATTTTATAACTCTAGGAGATGGAAGGACCAGTCCTCCAGGTTCATCACAACCCCCCACCCTGATGGATGAGGCTGAGCTGTGAACCACCCTGTGATCCCAGCTGGTTTGGCTCCCACGTTGAGTCTTTCTAGCTCATGTCAGCTCCATAGACTGAGCTGTTTTTCTTCCAGTCATAAAATACTTCTTATTCAGATTATTTCCACGGCATTTAATTTTAGGTTGCCTGTGCTATCTCCTGATATTTATGAGCAGCCAGGGTCTCTTTTCACAACATAAATCTTATCATATTCCCTTGCTTCTAAAACTTAGCAAGGGCTTTCTGCCACAGGTGGTAGATTAAAATCTAGGCTCCTTATCATAACTGTAAGCCCTGTACCACCTGCTCCCACCTGGCCTCCCACCTCAGGTCAGGTCACTTCCTCTCATCTGTTATGATACAGTCTCTCTCCTGTCGCATCAAGCGTACTTCTACCTCAGGACCCTTAAGTGTGTTCCCACAACACCTCAAATACTAACAATGCCTACCCCCCACCCAGTTCATTCATTCATATATATATGACCCACCAACCCAAAAAGGCTTCACCCCACTGTTCTCTTCTAATAGCCAGTGTTTCCCCTAACTTTATTCAATCAACCCTGTGCGATCTGTTCATGTGCAGCCTTTCTCCTCAGCTAGAAGGTTAAGTTCATTCAGGCAGGGGCTTCTATGAGTGAGCTGTCCATCTGGTTAAGTCTGGTGTGAGGCTCCGTGTATTTCTTGAATGAGACCTCAGGGCTGCACTGTTCAGGTTTCTACCTGTGTATGGCAGTGCTATAGATAGGATAAGGTCCCCCAAAGGCCTATGTGTTAAAGGCTTACGCCCCACTTCACGGCACTTTTACAAAGTGGCGAAGCCTTTAAGATGTGGGGCCTAGTGGACCAAGTTAGATCTCTGGGATGTGCCCTCAAAGTGACAATGGACTGAGGCCTGTTCCTCTTCCTGTTTCCTAGCCACGCATGAGAAAAGAAGCCGCTGCCACCATACACTCCGACCACCATGTTCTGGCTCACTACGGCCTAGAGCAGTGGTTCTCAGTCTTCCTAATGCTGTGATCTTTAATACAGCTCCTCCCTCATGTTCTGCTGACTCCAACAATAAAGTTATTTCATTGCTGCTTCATAACTGTAATTTTGCTACCGTCAGGAATCATAATGTAAATAGCTAATATGCAGGATATCTGATATGGGACCCCCCAAGCATGGGTTGAGAATTTCTGGCCTAAAAGTAATGGGGCCAATGAATCATGGACGGAGATTTCTGAATTGCCCCTTCTCAATTTTGAGGTTGACTATCTCAGGTATTTTGGTACAATGATAGAAAACTAACACAAAAGGCTCAAGTAGATATAATCAATGTTTTATGGTCAGGGGTACAGGTCGTTGCTAAAGTGACTAACACCCCTTCTTGGCAAAGTGGGTGGCCAAGCTGCTCACTGTACACACACACTCCCTCCGTACTACCAGAGGGCACTCCTGTTGCCCGTTCCCAGTCTTAATGATGTCTTCAGAGATCTCCAGCCTCTGCATGCTGGTTTAGCATTTCTGGTACCTATGACAGCTCACTAGAAATCACTAAGGTTTTCCATTCTAGCATCTTTCCTTCTACTCTCCGAACGAGACACCAAGAGAAGGTGACAGACAAATGGGTTCAGACAGTTTATGATAAGGGGCCCTGGAAGGCCCAGACAAAGGGAAAGTCTGGCTTAGTAACACCTTCCTTCTAAACAACATCCATTTGGGGGTGGGGGGGGAAGGGCTGTGGTGATACAGTGTCTGTGTTACCCCAAGTCCCGACCTCCTGGGCCTTGCATTCTGGGTGTTCCCCAGCTCTGTGAGCTGCAAGTAGTCAGAGGAGTGTTAGATGTGGGGAGCAGGGCTCTGGCCTGCTGCATTAGTGTCCCTACTGTGATATGACAGGCCATTAAGGTTTACGGCCAAACTTCCTTGTTGAGTTTTTATCGTCCGTGTAAGCATGCTTGCTGCTAACTCTGTGGTCCGCAGAGGTCTCATACAAACAGCTCTATCCCATTCTCCTTGGGTTCCGGGGATGCTGGCCTCCTGCCATCCCAAAGCCCCCAAGCCCCTCTAGATTATACTAAATCCACCTCTACTGGCCCTGTCTTATAGACTACCACCAGCTTCCCTGGACTCTGAAAGCAGTTTCTATAAAACTCTCTCGTAGCTCAGTTCAGTGGGTTTCCTACCAATGCTGGGAGAATCACTGATACTTGGGTGCTATCGAGAGCCACTGATTCCCTGACCCCTTGGGACCGAGCCAACCCCGATGGACAGTTCTATTTATCATAGCCTTCATCCTGTAGACGTTCCCCCTCCCCCATCTTTTATGTTACTGTGAAATGCTGATAGCAAGCTTTAAAATTTTTATTTGCAGGTTTCAATCCTGAGGAAATAATCTGACATGCGGATAAATATTTATGCATGAAAGTGTTCTTGGCAGGCCGGTTTATAATGGGAAATTCAGTAAACGACTCAAAGTCTCAACATTATGTCGCTGGTTAAGCAATTTACGGTGCCATTACATGATGGGATCAGGTGGCCACCAAAAGCACGAACAAAAAGGTGTTTTTAGTAATGTAAGAAAATATCAAGAAGACAATGTTATAGGGAAAAGATGATTAGGTAAATAAAAAAGACACATACAAACAAAATAACAACAACAAAAAACCCCACTGAAGGTAAAGTTCCTTCCCCTGGCACAACAAACAAAACCTCAAAAAAAAAAAACAAAAACAAAAACAAAAACAAAAAAAAAAAAAAAACCAATGTTACATCGAGGACAGGACAATGGTGTCTTATTCTGGGGTGGATAAGCTAAGGGGAGGAAAAGTAGATGCCCCCAGACCCCAGAACGGCTTAGTACTGGGGCATGGCTTCCAGCACTGCTTGGGTTAATTTTTATCCTCACTCCACTGGTTTGGCCATCCGACCTCTGGCAGGTTCCTTGGCCTGCTGGTGCCCGCCTCCCTTTTTATGAAACGGGAATAATGATATCAACCTGACAGGATATGTCGTACAGATGGAATGAGGTCATATATGAAAAGTGTCTAGAATTAACACCCGATTTATAGCAATTACTCAGGAAATATTACAGCGTGGCTTTGTACAAGGAGAAGCACCCAGAAGCAAGCTAACGACTAAGGGAGAACATCGGAGATGAAGAGGAAAACGCATAAACAGATGAAGAGTAACACCCATGACAACAGAGCTCTGGGTGGAAGGACAGACAGCCCAGTGGGAAGTAGGCGAAGAGTATGAGTAGGTTGTTTTCATGGAAGAAGCTTGAGAGGCTGGAGCACTGGCTTGGCTCTTAAATGCCCCTAAAATCTCAAGTGTCCAGCCGATAGTGTTGTCAAGAGATGCAGAGGCGGGATGTCCTGGGAGGAGTAAGGTCACTGGAGACACATCCTTAAAGGGTGTAGTCCCTTCCTTTCTCTGCTTTCCCCGACTACCTCAGTCTCCTCCACCATGTGCACCCTGCCACGATGTTCTGTCTGACAGAGGCCCAGAAGCAACAGGGCTAAGTAACCACAGACTAACGACCACCACTGAGACCATTCACTTCCCATCCTTTTCATCTGGCTTTTACTAGGAACGTTTTCAGTGACGGAAAGCTGGCTAACAGAGCAGGTTACCCCATGGAAGGATGTTCAGTGTCTTCAAGCAAGGAGAGCTGTAGGCGAGCTGCCTGTTAGTGAGTTTAGCAGGGATGACAAAGGCCGGGAGTATCTGCCTGTATCCCCTCCTTCTGCTTCGCTGACCTCGATTTGTGACAGAAAACAACCCACAGGAGGGAAGGTTTCTTTGGGCTCACGGTTTTCAGGAATTCTGGCCCATTGCGGAAGTGAAGGCCTGGTAGATCAGGCTCTCTCATGGCAGTGGGAATGTGGGAAGGAGGCTGTTCATAATGGACCAGGCTGCAAAGAGGAAGGCCAGAATGAAGGCCCGGTGGGGTAGCTTTCAAAGGCTCAACCTCAGTGGCTTGTTTCTAACTGCTAGGCCCCTGCCTCCCACGGCTTCCCCAAACACTGCTATCAGCTGGGGACTGAGCATTCAAAACATGGGGTTGTGAGGGACATTTCAGAAGGATTGCTGCAATAAGATACCGTGACCAAGACAACTTACAGAAGGAAAGGTCTATTTGAGCTTATGGCTGCAGAGGGGAAGATAGAGCCCATCTCCACCACCACCACCATCATCACCATCACTACCACCACCATCACCACCACCACCACCATCATCATCACCACCACCATCATCACCACCACCACCACCATCATCATCATCACCACCACCATCACCATCATCACCATCATCATCACCACCACCACCACCATCACCACCACCACCACCATCATCATCATCATCACCACCACCACCACCACCACCACCACCACCACCACCACCACCATCATCACCACCACCACCACCATCATCACCATCATCATCACCACCACCACCACCACCATCATCTATCATCACCACCACCATCTCCACCACCACCACTACCACCACCACCACCACCACCACCATCATCATCAAGGTGAGGAGCTGAGAAAGAAAAGAGCTCAGCTCTTAAAGCCAGCAGAAACCAATGAGCCAACTGGGAATGACCAGTGGCTTTCAAAGCCCCAGAGCCTATTCCAGTCCTACTTCCTCTGGTAAGACCATACTGCATACGGCTACCATGATGGACCACAATGCATGAGGGGCCATGTTGGTAAGGCATTTGCATTCAAACCACAAACCACAGCACCAAGGTTGTCAGGGTTCTGACTCCGCCACCTAGGTAAAGGTACAGTAAAGCATTTCTGGATGTTTCTAGAAATCTGTGGTCCATCTGTGGCAAGCAACTCCACTTTGTCAATTAATCCCAAATATTTAGCTGTGGCCTCCAACATAACATCCAAAAATGTTTCCTGTGCCGTTTGAATGGTGAAGAATTGAGGACAAATGTCTATCACTGGGGGATTTGTTTAAAATTTATGGCATATCCAAATTATAACACAATGCTTGGTGCTTAGATTTAAATGTCAACACTTACATCTGCAGGAAAACATCAGAGCCTACTGGTAAGTGAAAACAGTCAAATCACAGAAAATAGATAAAGGCTGTCCCTGCTCATATAAAATTAAAAAGAAGAAAGGGAAATTCCATAATGTAGATGAAGAGTTGCAGAAAGAGGTGGCGATGCTGACATTAGTAGTGTCCAACCCTGGGGTGGAGAGAGGGCTTCCCACTGTTTGCAGCCTGTGAGCTCTGCGCTGTCAGGAGCAGCAGGGGGATCAGGGGCAGCAAGAGCAGCAGCAGCAGCAGCAGCGGTGGGCGGGGGAGCAGCAGTAGTAGCAGCAGCAAAAGGCATTACTGTTATTCTTGAATTATTTGTACACTTAGAAAAGCAGCAGCAGCAGAAAGGCTCTTAGAGCAGGATGTACACAAATCTATATATGTGCTGACAAAAAGGCCAGTTTTAATGTATGTTAAAAGCAAGGGGAAAGGGTCTGGAGCCGTGACTCAGCGGTCAAGAGCATTTGCTGTCCTTGCAGAGGGACCAGGCATGTATACAGTACACATACATACATGCAAGCAAAATACTCATACATATAAAACAACCAAAAATATTAGCAAAATGATGCTTTCAAATGGAGCAGTCCTGACTGGAAATGGACTAGAAGTAGTTTTGTTCTTCTCGGTCATTACTATTTCTCCACACCATGGAGCTTCTTTCCCCCAGGCATTCCAGGAGAGGTGCAGACACCCACTAGGAAGGGCCTGGGAGGTGAGGCTCGACAGAAAGCCTTGGGTTTGACCCCTTGAACTACAGACCTGGATGTAGCAGCTAATGCCTGTAACCTCCACACTTGAGAGATGGGAAAGGAAGGTCAGAAGTTCAAGGTTATCCTTGATTGCATTGGAAGTCTGAAGCCAGCTTGGGCTAGAGACCCTGCCTTTAAAAAAGAGGAAAGGGGGAAAAATGAAGGAAGAAGGAAAAGGAGGGAAGAAGGGAGGGAGGAAACACCAGGGAGAGAAAGTGAGTGACAGCTGCTTGACTTCTTGCTCAGAACGAGGCAGACATAAGCAGATGGCACTGGAGTGTGGCAATAGCCAGCACCTGTGGCTGTGCCTTCTACAGACCCTGCTTTGCCCGCTGAGGGCTGAAGTGGGCCTAGACTTCCATGATGCAGCATTCATGCTAAGCCCTTCATGGGGGCAGGGAGGTCACAGGCGAGGCTTAGATGGCAAAGGAGGGGGAGACACTCCAGGGCTGCAAAGCCAAGCTTTGCCAACACATGAGCCTATCTCTCTCTCAGCCCTTGGCTTCCATTTGCACTGTCCTCCGCAGGAGGCCCAATCTAGTTCCTGGAGAGTAAGGCCCACGGGGCAAACCTGGCCGTAAGCCACGTGGCTACAGCTGGTCTATGCAGAGGGTGGTCTTGACTGCCCAGGCATCAGCTGCACTGGGGTGTCTGTATGGCTTGCTGGGAGGGAGGGAGGGAAAACCAGGAAGCCACTGGGTGAGCTGAGGCAAAAAGAAGTAAAGAAGATGGGGGCCAACAGAAGTTTCATGGTCAGTCCAACTACAGAGGATTGACAATATACGACGACCAGGGCCCATATGCTCGTTCCTCTAGGAGCTCAGGATCGTGGCCCACAGGTACCAAACACATGCCATGCCATGTCAACCTAGGGCTGCCAGGATCTCCTGCTTGGGTAGGCATAGGTCAGGAGGGAGGCCTTCTCTCCCTAGCCACTCAGGAAGAGCCCAGGGCAGAAACAACCATTGTGTCAGCTCTTAGCACATGTACAGAAGTAACACTGCAAAGCAAGACTGGAGGTCTCACAGGGTCCGCTGGGAGTAAACTGAACCTTCTTCCCCACATCCTGTACTGTTTATCTATAAAACTGCTTAGAGCCATTAAAAACAAGTTTGCTTATTATTTTCACGTAGCCCCACTCCCCTTCAGTCTACTGTGCTGATTTTAAAAAGTCAGCTCTTTTGGCTGAAGGTCCTTTAAGCCAACAGGAAACCTTGCAATTCTGAACTCTGTCTTGATTCTCACAGCTTGGTGTTTAGATTCACTCTCCTGACAGGCCCAGCCTCGAGGCACAGGATGACACTACCCCTGTCCTGTTCCATTCTCCCCTTCACAGTCAGAATGGCAACTCACTTGTTGAATGTCTCCCTAAAAGAAAGGCGTGCTCGCTCTCTGATCCAGGAACCCTGCCCAGGAACCAAGCCAAGCAAGGCCATCAAAGCTCAGCAGACCCCGTGGTTTGCTGTGGTGACAGATTCCAATTCTGTTTGCCTACGTCTTTGAGAGGGTCTGCCCTCCAGCCACTCTACATGGCGCTGACACCAGAAATACTACTGACTTTCAGGATTCACCGACTCTTTATGAGAGAAACCTAGGATCCCTCTGCAGGCCTCCAACCTCGTGACAGGGTTTTGGGAGCACGCTGGCTCAAAGCCCAAAGCCAGGCAGCTGAGAGTGCTCCGCGTGGACCCCGCCCTGAGCTCTGACTCTCCTTTCCACCACGAGGTTTCAGCCCTTCCTAGGCTGAAAGGCGCAGTCCCCAGCAAGGAAAGAGGGTCTGGAGAGAATACTATTTAAAGCAGAGTCATTGGCGTCTAAGGGGTCGTCAGCAGGCAGCTCATCCAGAAGTGAACCTCGTGCTCCTGCATGAACCCCTCACTCTGCAGGAAAGCAGGGGTAAGTACAGCCGATGATTATAAGCAGACGGGGCACGAGTGAGCACCCTTGAGTGGTCAGTAGATGTGTGAAGGAGAACATGATGCCAGCATCTGCCTGCCCAGCCAGGATGGAGAAGCAAGCAGGGTGACTTTAGCCCTGAAGACTCGCTTCTCTCCACAACGCTGAGACAGGCCGGGGAAGCATATTGTAGCTTAGGGGTGGGTGGGGATGGAGGCAGTGCTGCCTGCTGTCCAGGCAGTGGCGTCTCTAAGCTATCGCTAACCTTAGGGATCCCCTTAACTAAGCGTCCCTCTGCCCCCCACACCCATAAGGTCTTATTCTGTAGCCTAGGCTGGGCCTCAAACTCCCCCAGAAGCTGGGATTACGGATGTGCTTTGCTCCTCCGACACTGTCCTTAATCAGCAGGGCCAAAAGTCTTAGGAAAAGAAGTGTTTCTGAGCTTTTTTGTCTGCTTTCTAGAACTAGAAACAAACCACAGTAAATGTCTTTCTTCTGGAGTCTCAAGAATTTGGCTTTGTTTGTTTGTTTGTTTGTTTGTTTGTTTTGTTTCTCTGTGTAACCCTGGCTATCCTCAAACTCTGTTCCTTTAATGCACAGAGATCTGCCTGCCTCTGCCTCCCAAGTGCTGGGATTAAAGGCATGCACCAGCCCCATCTGGCCGAATTTGGCACTTTTAAGAGAACAAATAAAATGTTAGGGGAATTCATAGTAACAGCCCCTCAAAGAGTCAGGGTAGACCTTGTTGTCACCCTCCCTCCCATCCCTATTCTAAGGCCACCAAAGCAGCACAGGACTCACAAGCAGTGGTTAACCTGTGACGATCTTATCTGCAAGGTGGTGCTAATCAGACTCATTTGGTGGCACTGCGGGTAAGATGAAAGACGCCCCATCTGGCATCTGTTAGCACGGGCACCTTATGCCCACAGGATTAACCAATCACGAGCCCTCCTCCTCCTGGAGTGTGTCTATAGTTCTCTGCCTTCTCCCCTCTCACACTGTGATGCTGCAATTCTGGCCCTCACCTGTGAAGCACAGAATTCTTGCTTTTCTTTCCTCTCTGTAACTTCACTCATGATCACTGGACCCCCGGGAGCAGGAGACTACGAGGGCACAGCACCTCACATGTACATGGCATACCTAGTCCCAGGCCACTCAGTTCATCTCCTATTGGGTGCAGCCAGCCCTTCCCACACAGGGCTGCCGTCCGTCCTTGGTTCTCCCTCCCAGGAGCAGCCCCCTCCTCCTGAAGCTGCTTAGTCAACCTTCTGTTCTCCACAGCAGGGCTTAGAGAGAGAGAGTCAAAGCTACATACCTTCTAGCCACTCTTGAGAGCACCAGAGATTGGGATGCTCTATGATCATTGCAGTCTGAGATGGGACGGATGAAGCAGCAGGGGGCGCTCTAGATGCTGGCCTCACTGCCTGTTCAGCTACCAAGTCAGGGCAGGCCCTCTCTGTTACCTTGGACTCACCCTAGGTAAATGGAGGGCTGGGACTGCTCTAACACAGTATGTATGTAGTGTTCTGCCTGTAGGTATGCCTGCAGGCCAGAAGGGGGTACCAGATGACATTACAGAAGGTTGTGAGCCACCATGTGGTTGCTGGGAATTGAACTCAGGACCTCTGGTAGAACAGCCAGTGCTCTTAATCGCTGAGCCATTGCTCCAGCCCCTGATGGGGGCTTTTGTGCCGTTCTGATGGAGATACAGGACAGACGCATGAGCTGAGGATAGACACCATGCCAGTTCCCACTGCATTTCCTATCTAAGGCCCAAGGCAGTGTCCTACTCTGGGGGAGGGGGAGGTAGGGGCAGCAGCGTTCCACTCACATGGGGCGTGGAACATGACGAGGACAGAGGAGTGCTCCTTCACAAACTGGTCAAAGTCTTCATCGGTCAGGTGATAAACGGAGCCGCCCTCATCTGCCCAGGGAGTCTCGGGGACCTGGGGTTGTGGCGGCTGTGGACTGGAAGACCAAAAAACAGGCAGAGCTCAGAGCAAGCCCTGGCGTCTGAACGGCCTTTACAAAATCCAGCCCCCTGGACACATAGCTCCCACACCAAGGCCTTTTATACACTGGAAGCTGGACCTGGAGATGGATGGGCAGGGGCTGCCCTGCCCATCTCTGCCTTCTCCCCAAGCAGAAAGATACTTGATACCCAGTGTACATGGTGGCTGTCTGCTACAGCTTTCTAAGACAGCCCAGGGAATCTTATTTTCCCCAGCAACTGGAGGGGTTGCTGGCTTTTTCAAGGTGGTGCAAACTTCCAGCCAGCTGGCAAGAGCAAACAGCAACGTGCACAGTGGCCACTGTGGAAGCTGCGTGTCCTGCTCTGTCTACCCGCTAGTAGGACACAGGAGGAGGGAAGGAGTGAGGCCAGAGGACTGGTGGAGCAAACAGAAGGTGTGAATGAGGGGAGGGGTGAGCACTGAGCCAGAGGGAAACCAGGTTGGTGGTATACACCCTGCTAGAATCTACTCTACCTTACCAATCCTTCTAGAGGCCCAGAACAGACATTGCTAAAGCTCTCAGAGCAGTCAACCCACTGGCTGCAAAACCCTGGCAGTTACCTGATCTTCCAGAAGCCTGTTTGCTCCACAGAGAACCATACATTGTGTGTCTACAGCCCCTAGTGCTAGGTGGAGGGAAGGCTCCCAGGTACCAACTTCCCGCCAGGATGAAATGGCTGGTGACAGAAGACCCCTGCTGCTTTACTGCTGAGTACTTTTGCCAAAGCACCTCAACTGCGCTTTGGAGAAAACCTCTTGGATGACAAATGTGAAAAGACAAGCATTGTTCCTTGCCGGTAAGTGCCAACAGCAGGGAACACTGTAGAGCTCCAGCAGTCAGGGCTGGAGAATTAATCAGGGAGCCATGTGGCTCACACAGAAGCAAAAGCTGGGTTCAGAGTCTATGGGGACTATGCTGGCTCTGTAGACTGAGCTGCCCCAAGAGCCTCAGTCTCCCTGGTCTCCAGTGAGAGGGGCAAGCCTTTGGTCCATGCTTACTCAATGTCAGATTGTAACTTGCCTTGCAAAAGTGAGGGTTCCTGAAGAGCTATCTTGAGCCTCTCAGTCTGACTACCATATTTGGAACAAGGGAGTCCAGAGACACAAGAATTTCTGTGGAATCTCATGCCAGGGAAAAGGAGAGGGTGCTAGTTGGAGGGGGAACCGGGCTCCCTTAAAGAGATTTCATACAGTTCTACAGTACAGACTGAAGCCCAGATGACGATGGGGTGACAGTTGGCAGGACCACAGTTTGACCAGGACTGCTTACAAGTATCCTTGGCCTTCTATTTAAACATTCATCTCACATCAGAACCCCAAAGATAGACTGGGGGTGGGGAGGTTGCTAAATCCCTTTGTCCCTCTTTCCAATGGGGCAATATTGAAAAAAAAAAAAAAAGTCTCCCTTTTCTGCTTTCCACTTATTTATTTTTGTTTCTGTTTTTTGACAGAAAAACAGTGTCTTACTATGTAGCCCTGGCATCCTAGAATTTGCTATGTAGTCCAGGCTGGTCTCAAACTCACAGAGATCAGCCTGCCTCTGCCTCCTGAGTACTGGGAGTAAAGGTGTACACCACATCAAGCTGCTTTCTACTTTTAATTTGGCTCTTTAATCGACTTACTGCGGACAGGAGGTAGGACCTGACTTAGGACACAGGTCGTGATCCCCAAATTCTATAACGAGATCATACAGGTGGCAGATTCAAGCATTGGAAAATCACCAGCCATGTACTAGTTCCACGATACCTGGCTTCTTATATCTGGGCTAAGCCACTAACCCAGGTGAATGTCTACAGGAGTCCCATGTGGTGGCGACACCTTTAATCCCAGCAGAGGCAGGCAGATCTTTATGAGTTTGAGACCAGCCAGTCTACACAGCAAGTTCAGGCCAGCCAAGGCTACACAAGGAGGCTCAATTTCAATAATAACAACAACTTAATTTTTAAACGATACCTATAGCGGGTGATTTGCCAGGTAGAGAGTCGGGATCTGGGAGTGTGCCTGCCTCCAGGGGAGGGCTAGGTACACCGCCGACCTTGTCTGTTAGTGGAGGGCTGAGGGCTGAAGAGGAATGTGTGTTCTTCACACAGAAGCATGGACAGACTGCTGGTCACGCACACAGCAATCTATAAATTCTTAGCGCTTGTATAAAGAGGGGAGGTAAAAACGGTCCTGCTTTTATCTGCTGTGAAGAAGAAGACTCTGAGACCATAAAGGACCAGCTGAAGCCGTGACCTCTAGGTGTGACGGGGATAACAGGAAGGGAGAAAAGGGCAGAAGTTAAAGCTTCTCGATGCATACTTGAGTGTCTTAGATTTGTAAAAAACTTATATGAACGTGATCTATTTTAAAAAAATCAAAGTAATTAAAAAAAAATTCATCAAGAGTTTTTGAGAACCCAACAACATGAGATGCAAAAGCTATGATGTCCTGGCAGAGTGTTAAGATAGAGCCTGAGAGGCCTCCAGTTTTGAGGCCGTATGTCCCTCTGAGCATACAACCCACTGAGATGAAAACAATGGGAATACAAAGCAAGGACGGCATGAAGATTTCAGGACCTGGGGAAAACAATCACCTGGTGGCCCGAGTCACACCCTGGAAGTCGGGGTACAGCTGGGCTAAAAGTGGGGATCACTATAAGCTGATCCTGAGGAGCACCCATGCCACAGACAACTGGGAGACTGTGGTCAGGAGAGCACTGCAGGAGGGGTGCACTCAAGGAGAATGTGTGGGAAAGAGGGGGAAGCGAGCAGAGGTCTGCATGGAGGGGGAAGCGAGCAGAGGCCTGCATGGAGGGGGAAGCGAGCAGAGATCTGCACAGAGCGCCTGCCGGAAAGTAGAAGGTGCTATTCAAGGTCGGCATCCCCAGGCAGTTAGCCCGGCTCTCTACAAACAGGGGTTCCTCCTCTCCTTCCTATATCTTGTTCCCCATGCACAGCAGACATCTAATAAAGCTCGCTGGGTAAAGAGTGAAGAAACCTGCTGCAGGACACACACAGGCACGTGAATATCTGTGAGTTCCAGGCCAGCCTGGTCGACACAGAGTTCCAGGCTGGGATTACACAGTGAGACCCTGTCTCAAAAACTAACTAGCTAGCTAAATAAACAAACAAACGAACAAAATTTTAAAAAGCACTTCAGACTCTCTGAAAAGGGAAATTATAATTTATTTTCTATATCTCCGAAGAGAATGAATGCCAGCCAGTAGGAACTCCAAAGAGCCCTGCACAACTATCCTCAGGAGACAACAGCAGCAGACAGCAGCTGTGCTGTCGCACCGATGACCCCAGGAGCCTGGGTAAGCAACTTCAGCTTAAAACATCTACTGGACAATGGACCTCTCGCTGGCCTTTTCACAGCTATTTCTCACGTTCTTCCAGACAGGCATGGGCAGGAGATGCTCCGTAAATTTACGAAAGGCTACCTAGACATTCCTGGGTAATCATGGATAATTTGAACTCAAAATGAGGCAAAGGGCTGGGGTTATAGCTCAGTGGATGAAAGTGCCTACTATGCAAGTCTGAAGATCTGGGTTCAAATCCCCAGGCCCCCTAAAGGAGCCAGGCATGGTCTCATGTAAGTAACTCCAATACTCTGGAAGGTGGACACAGGAGGCTCATGGCTAGCTGCCGGCCTAGCTCTAGATGTGTTGAGAGAACCTGTTGCATGGGTATAAGGCAGAGAGTGACAGGGCAAGGCAATCCACATCTCCTCAGGCCTCTGCATGTGCATTTGTACCTGAACAGACCACACACACACACACACACACACACACACACACACACACACGTGCGTACATAACACACTCTTAGAAATATACCCAACTTAAAAACCAAGAACAGTGCGGTAAAAGACACTATGGGAACTGCTGGGGCATGCTTACTGTCTCCTCAGTACCTTCCCAGGACTCTGTTACTTTCAGCTGTTCTGAAGATCAGACAGAGCATCTGTCTCGGGCTGACAAGGCCACCCATAAGCTCATCTCGGGGAGACGTGTGAGTCACGGACGTAGAAATACAACTCAGAGCAGCAGGAGGCAAGAACACTTGGTCTCTGCTAATTCAGTTTGCCTCTGGTTGGTAGATAAAGGCTTGAGTGTACAGCTCGGACAAAATGGATGACTTCTACAACCCCCTACCTGCCTGCCACCCCCAACTCAGCAGAGGTGAGGAGCCCTCGAAAACCATGAGGGCGGGTTCTCTCGGGCTTTGGACATCACTGGTAGAAACAGCCAGGATAGATATACCCTGGTCTTTTAACTCTTGGTTGTACAGGGACCCTGGAGAACAGCTCAGCACCAGGGCAGTGTGTAAGATGAGGTACTCTATTGCCCACTAGGATTGAGGGAACTTAAAATACAAGGGACAAGGAGGAACCACACATGGAGCTGGATACACAATGGAAGATCTAGGAAACTCACCCAACTATCTCTGGGTAATACGGCACAGAGCAGCCTTTAAAATATTTTTCTAAAAGAAACAGCTTACTTGAAAACCATAAACTCAGAAAAACACTTAAAAATTCAAGGTAGTTGGCCACACGGGAAGAAGACGCCTGGCTCTGGCTGGGGCATGAGGTCAGCAGCTGACTGCGAGTCTTGAAAGAAGTGGCCAATCTCTTCCTACCTGGATGGGGGAGAGCACTGTGGTGTCCCCAACACTGAGTGCTCACATCTGTCTAGAGGGTGGCTGCAAGGAGCCCCAAGTTTCCCTTCCTGGTAGTGCACAGCCTGCCTCTCATCCTGAGACTACAGATACACTGGGCTGACAGCAGGGGCTCCTGACCCCAAGGAGAAGAAGGGGGCGGGAAGGAGAAGGCATGGTCAGGAGAGAGCTCCAGGTAGGCAGCCCTGGAAGTGGACAGATCAGGTCATCGAGGGAGGGGAGAATGGGGAGGAGGGGGAGGGAGGGGGATAGGGAGGGAGGGGGTGGGAGAGAGCAGATGGGGATAGAGAGGCAAAAAGAGGCTGAAGGATACATGGCAGGCAGCAGGCAGGCTCCAGTGGAGAGATGGCGACCTCCACGATGAATCTCCACTGATAGGAAACCCCATGTCTAGGATAGCTGGACGCTCTGACCGCATCTCTCCCGCCCTTGTTCCCCACCCCCAAACAAAATCTTATCCTTCGAGAGAAAGAGGAGGGTGTTTTGAAATGAGAAAAGGTTAGAGACGGGGAGGGAAGCGGGCAGATTTTATGCTCCGGTGACAAATGAGATTGCTATTTGTTGAAACCTTTTCCCAAGGCGGACAGAGATATGTCAGGCTGTAGGGGAGTACACGCTTATTATCAAATGAAAAAGGGAAATAGGAAAGTGAAGGCTCAGGCTAAGACAATGAACACACAGTAACAGGGAACGGCCTTCCCGGGCAGGGGCTGAAAATGAAGCAATGGACAGGGACCAAGGTGTGGAAATGCTTCTAGAAGATAAGAGCTACGCAAACACAGGTGCTTCATCTCCTGGGCTCCTGGGAGTTCAGAACTCCAACAGAAACCCTCAGGGTTTTGTCTTGTCTTTTAATACAAAAATTCATCCTTTTCACAATTTCTGAAAATACATGTCTTGAACCTGTAACTAATAACTACTCCCCTAACCCTGGGGTTTGCACTCAGGGTCCCTGAGGTAAAGATGCCAATATATATTAATGAGCTGGGGACTGGGAAGGGATGAACTCTGAGTGGGATCCCAGGGCATCTCCTGGGGAGCTGGGTCATCTGCCCAGCTACCTACCATCTCGGGCAAGCTGCTGTGTCCCTCCACCTATATTAGTTAATTCGGCCATGAAACAAGATAAAAACATTCTTCCCGTCAGTCCTACAGGGAGTACTGCATGAGAAGCTCTACCAGGTGCTTACAATGAGGTCTGCCACAAAGCAGAACCCCCAAACTGCAGCTGCTATTCCTACATGTATGCACAGATCACCACAGGAGAGCAGGGTGGGCACTGGGGAAGGGGTAGCCTGAAGGCTCCAGGAGAGCTCCAAGAAGGCTCTGGGGAAGCTAGGTTTATGTCAGGAAGACAGGGAACACCCAGTGGAATGACGGACAAGACACGGCAGCTGGCCTGGCTCACATCGGCTAAGATGAGGGATGGTGTGGGCAGAACTGTGGGATTTGATGTCCAGAGATCTAATCATAATCGTATTATAAAACAGGGTTTGACGGTTGCCACGAAGCAGGGTCGGGGAAGGGGTGTCTCAGAGTCGAAGGCATTAGAATGTTCCAAGAGTGGCTTCACAGCATCTGACACAGTGTTGTTTTTTAAATAAGCACCTAAGTGACAGTCCTATTTTCAGAGAGCACTCCACTGAACTCTCTTAAACCTGACGTGCAGGGTGAGAAATACCTCTATCCCTCGCACAGTGGGGGGTGGGGGGTTCAATTTGAAAGGAAAGACTTCTGACTTGAGTATGTCAAGACAATGGACAGGTTAGATAGCCCTTCCCCATGAAGTAAGAGAAGTGGGGGTAGACTCTACCAAGGCCCCATCACCACAGGTCGACAGCTCAGCAAATCCTCATAGCACCCCCTACCTCAGATCCCCATGGGAAAGTCAGCCATGCAGCCTTCTCCCTCCTTGACCTCTTCTCCAGCACAGCCCTGTGGGTAAGGGGCTGCAGCCCTTAGCACCCAATCCCCAGTGGACCCGAACACAAATGTCCAACTCACTTCTTCAACCACTCCACGATGTCCTCAGCCGTGGACCCATAATTCTCGTACTGGAACAGAAACCGTCCCTTCCTATGAAAGGCAAAGAGACAAAGAGGCTCAGCGAGTGACACCAACGCCATCAGGGGCAGCCCTTGAAGGGATCTCGAGACTTACTCAAAATAGCAGATGGTGGGGTAGCCACGCACATTGTACTCCTCCTTGATGTTCTCGAACTCTGGGGGGTAGACATTCATCCCAGCCAGTACCTGAAAGGACAGAGACTGGTCTCCAACCTGCACCCATCCATGCACAAGACAAAGCCTTGTAAGCTGGTGTGCAACCGGATAACGAGGCTGTCTGAACTAGTCCAGACAACAATGGAGAACTTTGGAAAAGCCAGGCACCTGGGTTCTTAGGCTGCCCTCCAGATATATGCTCCATAAGAATGTACAAGTTTGGCCTGGTTCTTCCCCTCATCCCCATGGTTCCAGAATTAAGACTCAGACTCAAAATATATTTACAAATACCTTGGCCACATAGCTAGGCCCTTCTCTGACTAGATAGTAACTTAAAATAACCTATTTATTCTAATCTTCATTCTGCTACATGGCTGGTTATCTGTGCTCAGGTACTGTGTATTTGTCTGGTCACATCATCCCGGGCGAATCTCCCCTACCTGCTCTATCCCAGAATTCTTTCTGACTTCCAGATGTCCCACCTTCTATTCTACCCTTTCCTATAGACTGTAGGGTTTTTAATTGACAACTGGGATGTAAGGATGCATCTTACAAGTTGCAGAAACAGTGGCTTTTGAACACACTGAGCCTCTCTATAAGGGCCTTGGACATCTTCCTGGATGTTTCGTGTCCCGTCTTCCTGGCCCAGCTAGACTCTATTTCTCATATGTGGGTAAGGAGACCATGGTTCTCATGGTACATAAGAGATGAGGTATCCACAGGCCACTCCTGAACTTGCCATGTGACCCACCCTCTCTCTCCTTGCAAGGCCCACATCCCTGAATTGGGACGGAGAGCCCGGGTAGCTGCGTTACTGTTATGTGTCTCAGTACTAAGAACAGCCCAGAATGCAGTGTCTCCTGAGATGCCCTTCCTACATGGGGCTGGATCGGGTGTTTTGAGTCTATTCTCAGGACAGAATGTTGTTGAATGACAAGAGATGGGAAGGCTGCTTACAGAGCAGGGCAGCACAGAGGTGAAGGGAGTGCACAAAGGAAGCTAAACGTCACCGATCCTAACACACAGACACATAGAAAAGGAGCCTGGTGACTCTGGCTGGCAATGAACTGATCTTAGTGTTTGTATGCATTATGAGCTGTGTGGCTTCTGGAAAGTCACTCAGCCCCCCCCCGCCCCGCCCCCCAAGGCTCCTTGTTTGAAAAGCGTAGGTGGTGTGACTATTGCAGACCTCTTAAGGGAACAAAAGGTGACAAGCCAGGTCAAAGATTTTAAACACAAACTGGTATTCCATGATGTCAAAGTCCTATTTCCTACAAGCTTTGATTGCCCTGTCGTGCTGACTGTGCCTTCAGCCCCTTCAGCCCCAGAGGCATCGAGTGTATCTTTCTAAGTGTTTTAAATACCTAGCTTAGTACCTGGCATACAGCAGATGCGTAGTCAGTGCTTGCTAATTCATCAGGGTTTCCCTGCCAAGGGTTTGGGGTTGTTGTAAAGAACACAAGGGTAATCCCAAAACAGACCTGAGCAGAAGCCCCAGAGCCTGTCCTCTAAAAGCCACCGTGCTCACTCCACTCCCCAGACTGACTCGGTCTGTTCCAGTAATATCTGTCTACGTCAGGGTTCTTTCTTCCCGTCTAATTGATCTCCCTCACGTCAGTATACGTTTGCCACAAGATTAACAGCACACATCCTCTCCTTTCATCGCATGGCTTCTCTGCACCAAACTTCACAATCCCACTGAGCACAGGCGGAAATCCAACTCTGCACTCAGCCCATATGCTCCCTGTCTCCATTCTGAGTCCTTCTTTCTTACAAATCTCTTAATTGTACACCTGCTAAACTCTGTTTTTTTTTTTGTTTGTTTGTTTGTTTTAATTTACCAAGGAAGAAGACAATCTAAGAATTCTGCACAGGAAGGAAATTGGCCTGTCTGCCTACTCAGACACCTTGCAAAGTGTGTATCATCTTTTTACTCAACTGCTTCCTCCTCCTGCTGCCCCTCCACCACCTCCATCACCATCACCATCACCACCACCACCTCCTCCTCCTCCTCCTCCTCCTCCTCCTCCTCCTCCTCCTCCTCCTCCTCCTCCTCCTCCCTCCTCCGCCACCACCACCACCACCACCACCACCACTACCTTGGTGTAGTTTCACTATGAGCTCCAGACAGACACCGTCTGTCCAAACTCCTCCTAACCTACACATTTCCTCTGACACGGCTCAGCTGCCTCTCTTGTACCTTAGTTTCCTCATCTGCAGCAACTCAGAGGCTTTTGATGGTTAAGAGACAACCCAAGTAAAATCTGTTTAAACTGAAGATGACTTAGGTGTTTTTGTTTATATTACGAAGTTTATAATCTGCTCACATTTCCAGAGCACACACTGTCACGGCATTGTCTGGGTATTCTGGTCCCCAACTGATTGCTGAAGATGCCAATCCGTTACTGTGTGGCTACCACTAAAGATTCAGTCCTCCATTTAGAAAAAAAAAAAAAAAAACAAAAAAAACTCATCTCCCAGGTCGACTTTGCAAACACCTTTGCCTGGGGTGTCATTTAATTTCCAGATTCCGTAGCACTTCTGGGCCATTTGGGTGACAATGACTAGTTAATAAGGGGTGTGTGTTTGTGTGTGTCCACACTCACATGCACTGTGAGTCTCGCCATGTAGCTCTGCCTGCCCTGCAATTAACTGTGTAGACCAGACTGGCCTTGTACTCAAGAGATTCTCCTGCCTCTGTCTTGCTGCCACTACACCTAACAAGATGTGCACTTTTTGAGCAACATGTAGAAACACTTTTAGAGTTAGAGTTTTTGAGGTCAAGAAGGAAAAAACTGCTCCCGGTACAAGGAGAGGATAAAGAGGTCACAGTGTCCAGAGAGCACACAGTCGGTATATTCTTCATGTTTAACCCTGGCTAGGAGCAATCACAGAAGCTGCGCAGTGGGCATAAGCTCCTGCTTCAGGCAGGGTCAGATCGCCAATGGGAAGGAAGCAAAGACACAGCAGCATACGCTCTCCCCACCCACTCCATGAAGCAGGAGAGAGGAGGCTATAAGCAAGTTAACCAGAGTCACTTTGGAAAAGGGTTCAGTTGCAGAGGCATTTGGGACTCCATTCAGGTGTGGCAGAGAATTACTGTGGTCGAAGAAAGCATTACTGTCCAGCTGCACTTCTGTGACATACAATCATTCCTCAGTATCCAGTGAAATTAGAAAAAAAAACACCAGGATACAGAAATCTTGGCATTCTCGTCTCGTCTAGGAAAGGGATTAGCATTTGCATATACCCTATAGAGACTCTTTCATATGCTCCAAATTATCCCCCAAACAGAAGACAATACAGATGTTCAACAGTTGTGATAGGATATGGCTTAAGGGATAAAGAAACTAAAGTCTGTACATATTCAATATGGAAGCACCCCCCCCCCCCGTATATCTTGGATCCGCTATTGGTTGAACCCACAGATGCAGAGACCCAGGATACACAGGGTGAATGCACAGGGCAGGGCAGGTTGTCAGGGAAGAACTGTAGGTCAGGGGGACCTATATAAGGGGATGTCAGGAGCCTTCAACAACCATCTAAGTGGCCAAGCCGAGCCCGATCCAAGATGGTGGATGTAGGTAATGAATGTTTGCTGAGGTGCGGGTCACACTATTGAAGAGTCAGGAAGCTCAGTAAGGGGCCTGAAGGAGGCAGAGAGAAGCTGAGTTTTATTTTAAACACTGCATCCAGGAAGTGAGGGGGAAAGCAGACTGTAATGCTGTGTAAGCTATCAGACATGTGGTACTGGAGCTTAGGAGATGAGCTTGGGCGGAAGCGAGGGCACAGAGAAGATCAGGAGGGAACTGACTAAAGCAAGACAAGGGAAGCACAGTGCCAGGCACCGTCTGTGCACTGCAGAGAGACTACAGGCCCTGGAGGCACCTCCTCCCAGAGAACCTGAAGAATGGTCACAGGGCAGTTAGGAGGAGGTGGAGGTCCTTGCCCCACAGCTTACACATTTGCTCCTCACAACCCAGTGGGCCAGCATCCTCCTCATCCTCATTTAGGAGCTAGATCAGTGGAGGATCGAAGGCTCAGAAACTCGCTCAACAACTCCCAGCTAGCCAACGAATGAGCGCCAGCACCAACCTGACCTGTGTAAGTCTCTTACCAGGCCTGTTCCACTTTGGTTTCACATCCGCTCTGCCCCATCATGGCCAAGGCTAACAATAAACTGGAGATGCTCAAAGGCCCAGTGGGGTCGTGGATAAGGGCAAGGCCAGGAAGGGAAGCACACTTATGCAGCTGAACCAGGGAGCAGCCCAGCAGCTGACAAGTAAGTCAATTAGTCAGCAGCAGGGAGGACTGATGCCCATGACTCACCACCTCTCAATGCCAGTGCCCAAGGGTCAGATTTGAGTTTGGAAAACGGCAAAGGCCACATGTCACTGCTGACCTGGCGTAACTTCCTGTATGACATCATCAGGTTGGACACCTCCCAAGCTCTGTAGCAGAGGACAACTTCTGACCCTCATCACAAGGCAGTCAGACAAAGGAACTCAAAGAGGACAGAGATGGAGAGGAAGGAGGCTGGATGCTCTGGACCAGCTGGATTTTGGCAGTGGGGAGAGCAAGCCTTTGATTCCCGAGGAGAACAGTCTGTATCAGCCCCGCTATGCTCTGTGTGCACAGGCAGAAAGCAGTCAACACCTCTGGGTTGCTCAGTCCGCCACTCCTGTGTCTGGCTTCTGGGAAGGTCCCAGCCCAGAAACTGGGGCTCTTCCCACTTTAGGTAACTAGTGAAGGGACAGAATGTCACAAAAGCCACTTTCCTAGTAAACTAAAGTAGAAACAGAACAAAACAAACCTCAGAGAAAGGAAACACACGAGAAAGGAAATGTGAGTTAATAAGACAGAGGCCCAGGGCAGAGGTGACTCCCACAGGGCCTTCACTCCACTGCTTAATTCAAGGACAAGCTTCCCTGCTTTTTGATAATGTCACTGCAACCTTTTAATTCAGTTCTTCATGCTGTGGTGACCCCCAACCATAAAATTATTTTCATTGCTAATTCATAAGTGTAATTTTGCTACTGTTAGGAACTGTAATGGTGTCTGTGGTTTCCGACTGTCTGAGTTACTGCTGTAAACAGACGCCATGATCAAGGCAACTCTTATAAGGACAATACCTCATTGGGGCCGGCTTACAGGTTCAGAGGTTCAGTCCATTATCATCAAGGCAGGAGCATGGCAGCATCCAGGCAGGCATAGTACAGGAGGAGCTGAGAGTTCTACATCTTCATCTGAAGGCTGCTAGCACAATACTGGCTTCCAGGTAGCTAGGATGAGGGTCGTAAAGCCCATGCCCACAGTGACACACCTGCTCCAACAAGGCCACACCTTCTAATAGTGCCACTTCCCTGGTCAAGCATATATAAACCATAACACCATGGTCTTAGGTGACCCCTCTGAAAGAGTCATTTGATACCTCACCCTGGGGTTGTGACCCACAGGTTGAGAACTAGAATGGGTAGAACTGGAATGACAACTTTTAGATCTCTAGATTGGGCTCAGGAAGGAGGTATAGGTCTCTTGAACACAAGTATGCTTCAGAGCCAACATCACAGAACAACCTTGGCCAAGGGCAAAGTCCCTATCCTACAAGCCTCCTTCTTACTGTGTCCCTAGCTTAATAACCAATACTCTGGATCCCTTTAGAAGGAGAGAATATCATTCTAGATAAACACAGAGCCTAAAATAAAACAAACCCAGGAGTGATACCCTCCACACTTCCTCATTGGTCAGCATGGACTGGGTACCTTCTGTGCCCCGTGCTGACGAAACACCCTTGACATGAACATGGTCCCTGCTCCCAGGAAGCCCACAGATCATAATGATATTAAATTATAATGTGATGTGATGCAGAAATAGAGGTGGGTGGGCCTGTGTGTGGGGCACGGACAAGTCCTGTGGCGGTGTGGCAGGCCCCTGGGGGAACACTGAGGTGGACAGTGTGGCCATGTCTGGGAAAAGTTCAGAGGGTACATGTGGCTGAACCTGGCTGGGGGGTAATTCTTATTCTGATTGGAGGCTTGAGTTATTTATTTGTCAGTTCTACGGAGTTTGGAAATCGAGCTGAGCAGTTCGAAGTGTACAGGGGCACAGGCAAGGAGAACATGGTGGGTAATTAAGTCTTTTCTCCAGGCTAAATAATCTTAAAATATGGTATCTATTGAGGCCCCAAAAATGTGCAGTGAAATTTCCCTAGAGTGATATATATGTACCTCAAGGCCAAACGTCTTCAGGCAAGCTACTAAAAATTCATTAGTGAGAAGCAAGTACGACCACGGTGTTGCCCCAGAATGAGGTCACAGAGAAAGCAATGGTTCCTGTAAATCAACCCTGCAGCCCAATTGCGGGCAATCCCCCTGTCTACGTGATGCCGCTTACATTGACTTTGAACTAATCCCCACTTAATTTGATCCATAAAGATTGGGATGCTGTTTCAAGACTTCAGATCTCCTATAATGGGATGTGGGCCAGACTCACTGAGATGGCTCCTCTGATAACCTTCTGTGAGTGGTGTATAGATTTCTCCATGCTCCTAAGAACAGTGGATTCTTTGCTTGCTCCCACCAAAAAACGCTTCATGGTTAAGTGCAGAAATGGACAAACGCACCAGAGGAGCAGTCAAAGCAGTTAGGTATCTGTACACCCAGGTTCACAGCCTCATTCGTGACAGCCAAGAGCTAGAACCAACTCAAATATCCAATGAATAGTAAACAGATAAGCGGTGGGTATGTGTGTGAATATTACACAGCGGGTGTGTGTACATGTGTGAATATTACACAGCTGGTGTGTGTACATGTGTGTTTATTACACAGCTTTAAAGAGGAAATAGTGTCATGTGCTATAACATGGGTGGACTGGAAGACATCACGCTAAGCAAAATAAGCCAGTTACAAATGATAAATACAGTAGGAGTCCATTTTAATGAGGGAATCTAACCTCAAAATCATGGAAACAAAAAAAGAGAAAGATTTATATCTATCTATCTATCTATCTATCTATCTATCTATCTATCTATCTATCTATCTATCTATCTATGAAGGATGAAGAGCAGAGGGGAAACTCATGTTGAGAACAGGGTTTTGGTTTTATAAGGTGAAGAAGACTTGGAGGTTGGTCTCACACACTCAGGTGGTCTGTAGGTCTGAGATAGTGTAACACGTGTGCTCCTTACTCCGTCTAGGACATGGACAGACTCACGGCAGAGGACATGCAGGTGGGACGGGGCCCTCCGTGGTGGAACTCAGCTCCCTCTCTGCTCAAGGCCTGCATCAGGACTGTCCTGCTTGTTCTGGCTTCTCTGAAGAACTGCTTCCCTAATGGCTTCTCCTCCTGTGTCCCCTAAAAGTAGGCTTCCTTCAGACCCGCTTTTCTCCTTCTTTCCTTTCAGGATTGTCTTTAGTTTTGGTTCTGCAGATCTCCTGTCTGGGCTTGTTTGCTACTTTCTGCTCCTCTTCCTGCCTCTCCCCCGACCCCCACCCCCACCCGAGAGACCAGAGACCTAGGCTAAGCATGATTTCTATGAAACTGCTCTGAAAGCACGCACAGCTCTGCTCCAGGGTATCCCTAGTACCACCAAGCCCCCTTCTTTGCCAATGGACCCCCCAACAACTGCTAGACTCACTTTGGACCCCCAGTGCCTAAAATGCTAAACTTCAAAGGTTCTGCCCTTGCTCCTTGGCCTGGTTTGCTGGCTTCCTCATGTGTCATCACTGGCCTTTGACAGGCACCAAACATCCCTGCTCTGTAAATACTGCAAAGTTAGTCCACCTTTACAGAACAGGTCTCAGAAGCAACCTGGGTAGCAGGAGGTGGCCTCACAGTTCAGAGCCTCCCCTCTATCCAATCCTGGCCCCATGTCAGAACACTAGTCCCACTGCCCCCTCAGTGCCTTACTTACAGTGTGGCCTCGCACTTGGGTGGCAGCCTTCTGGAAATGTGGCATGATCCTCTTGCACATGCTGCACCCTGTTACGGGCAGGAGAGAAACCAAACCCAGGTTGGTTATGATGATGGTGGACCCTGAGCTCCCCTCCCAGACCTCAAACCAAGCCAGTACCACCCACGAACATCTACACCATCCCCACATACATTGGTAAGCTCAGGGCTGTCCTGGGCCCTGTGGAACCCAACAGAATAGAAAGCAAAGGCCTGGCTGCCAAAGAATTTACAGGCACAAAACAAGATGGAGCCCCCAGTGTCTCCAAGGACCTCGTATGAGATAAGCAATGGTGTGAGAGAAGAGCAAAGCCCACAGTGTTCCAGCATGGCTGAATAGCTTCACGGTAACACAGGGAGCCAGGACAGATGTTGAGAGCAGCCTTCTACATGCACAGCTAAGACGCCCTTCTTACGCAGTCAGGGATGGCAAATGAACCAGTCAAATGCCACTAGAAAGGGAAAATTGTAACTATGAGTACAATGACTGTTGGGACTTTCATGCCTCTTTTCTCTTCCATTTACAAGCACAATTAAGCAATAAACTGGAGGCAGCCCCCGCGTGAAAGGGGCTGGCTCTGGCAGGTTGGGAGAGCACTGGGCCGGCACTCAGGACTTAGACGCTAATCTTTACTCTGGCTGCTGCTGGCCTTGGCCACAGGACCTCCTTTCTGCGCCGTTCCTCCTGGCAATGGAGGAGGTAAACAGACCCCAGCCTTCCTGGCTCTGCACAGGAGCCTATGGCTCTGCCCTCCCAGGTTTCTGTGGTCTGAATGGTTATACCCATCTCTTGGGGTGGTAATGCATCCACGCCAGCATTGGTAGATTTGTGGCAAGCATCCACTACTGCTTCAGAGCAGGCTTGATACAAACTTGCCCCTTCATCTAAGCCCAAACAGAGAAGGCCATACTTCTGACCCCATGGGGCACAAGTTCTAGCTCCCTCAGTCACCAGGAATTGTGACATGCCAAGCTGTTACCGTTTCTGACAGCCACCCTGCTGCAAAGAAGCTTTGAGAGGAATTATCTGAAGGCCACGGAAACCAAGGCTGACTGAACTATGGTCAGGTGGGCTCTCATCTCAAAGAGCAAGGCTGACAAGCTCACACCCTGGAAGGCGGTAAGTCAAGAATCCAGGTGGGAGAGACTTCCCACTTTCCAAGGGCAGACAGAGGCATGGAGAGAGGGAGACAGAGAAAGAGAGAGAGGGAGAGGGAGAAAGGAAGAGGGAGGAAGGAGCGTCTGAGTATTTTTGTGTGTTTGTTTGTCCTCTTCCTGGTAACAAGACTACTAGGAGAGCCACTGATGCAAAAACCATCCACCAGAACACCACAAATGCCCTCCCGCCTTCTCTCCAACATTCCTGCCTGACAGATGGGTGCCCAGACACAACCTCTACCACAGGCTATAAACCCCGAGTGTGTGAAATGGTTCTGGGAAGACAAGTGGCTCTCTTCTGCTGGCTGGTCACCCTGGCATGGACACTCTTAATGGCAACAAAGGTAGGAAGACGACACAAGGAAAACAGAAACCCAGTCAGGCTCTAGTGTACACAAGGCATCACCCATGGCAGGGGAAGCAGTAGAAGCCAGCGAGACACACTCTGCACCAGGGAATAAGAACTCCATTTACATGTGTCCGTCCCTGACCCCTGACCTCTGACAGATATGGGATCCTGGGCAAGTGAATCTCAGTGTCTCTTGAAGGTTATGGGACTCTGGCTATGCCCACCTGTGAAGACAGTGACTGCCCCACAGGTACTGAACCACCAGGAGGGTAGGCAGAGCCTGCCCCAGTAGAGCACGCTCAGTGCCCAAGGGGCATCTCGGGTCCACACAGGGTATGAATCAGCTCCCCATTCACAGTGGGAGATCTACTTCCACGGGAGTAAAGGAATAAAACACCATTCCGGGAGGAGAGTAAGGAGTACAAACAGTGCCTCTCTTCCACTTCACTGCCCGCCAGGCCAGCCAGCCATCAGGAGCAAATGTGACCTCCTGTCCCCACAGGTGTGGCCTCTCTTCCAGCTCTGCCCATCTGTAGCCTACAGCAGATGCACTCCCCAACTGTCCTGGGGCAGAGGCCGACAGTTCTGTGATGAGAAGGTCCTGGGGGATGAGGAAGAACAGGAAACCCCAGGCTAACCCCATTTCCAATCTAGCCACAAAAATAGAGCTGGTGTCAAGCTTCTCACCTAAGCCTCTCTTCCTGGGATTCAACGGCAAGGCAGGGAAGAGGCAAGCCTGATCATCATTCTCAAAGCCCCAACCCGGAGCAGACAGCCTTTTTATTTTCTCATTAATTCAGTGAACAAACATTTACTGAGAAAGCAGCAGGGCCTGGGGACCCAGATGCCTTATCCCAGCTAAAGGCTCCCACAGTCTCTGGGTTTATTCATCCACGTGCAATCAGAAGATCAGAGCCCTGACAGATTGCCGGGTTAGGGGATGGCTGTGAATCCCACAAGTGGGGCCACAGCATCTGGGCTGGCCTAGGTATAATAAAAGCCTGTGTTCGTTTCACTAAACACACACACATAACAAAAGGGATGTGGGGGGTCCCTGGGACCTTGGAGGTTGTCCAATCTGACCCTCCATGGGAAGTTTAACTTAGCAAGTCGGTTTTCTCCTTCCGTTCCCACCGCTAAGATGCTCGATGACACCTTTGAGGCTCCCAACCCTCCAGCCTCAGCTCTCTATTATTAAAGACCATCTCTGCAGAACGAGCAGTACAGGCCCACTGCCAGGAAGCCCGAGAGAGTGGGTGGGGCAGATGGCACAAACATCGGCTGCGAGTGCTAGTAAATGCGCTTTTAAAATGATTGATGGAGTTTACCGGGAGCCTTGGGTGACTTGGACCCCGGTCCTGCCTCCTGGCACGCACTGCCCATCAACGCACACATCCAGTTCTACATGCACATTCACCTCAGTGTGGTGAATCCCAGGGGTTGAGACAAACCAAAGGAGGCCTGCTCCTCCAGACGCCAAAGAGGAAGGGTAATTTCTGAGGCAATCTGAAGCCGAATGATTAATCAGGTCCTCAGAAAGGGGGTGGGGAGGAACGGACTGCTGAGACCAGCTAATGAACATTACTAGACAATGAGCCACGGCAAAACTTCAGACGTGGCATAACTGGGCTCCTCCTGTACTCAGAAATACCTCTGAGGCCAAGACAGTTTTGGGAAGAGGTTGGGGCTGGATAGAGACCATTATGTTGTCATGGTGAACAAGGTACAGGTTCAATCAGGCAAAGCCACCAGAGCCCCAGGGAGGCATCTGGCCAGAGGTGCACACAGCACAGAGAATGGGGCAAGGGCCTCTACTCTGAGAGCTTCCAGGAAAGTTAGGTAGGCTTAAGAGTCAACAGAAGCCTGGTGCCACTGTGCCAGCCTGACTGTGCCAGCCAGCCCTACCACTCAAACTCCTGCATATCACTTCCTCCC
The DNA here is from genome assembly GCF_011064425.1 of Rattus rattus. Lineage (NCBI taxonomy): Eukaryota > Metazoa > Chordata > Mammalia > Rodentia > Muridae > Rattus > Rattus rattus. Next base: position 20,227,809 of record NC_046157.1, read on the forward strand.
ACAACTGACGATCCCTTCTGGCTTCTGGAAGGAAGGGCATGCGTGGCCCCAGAGACGTAATTCAGAGCCTCACCAGGTTCCAATCATGATAGGAGTTGGGACTCTGAGTCTGTAGGAGGGGCTGGACAGTACTTCCTTGAGACTGTTCCTGTGTTACTAGTACTTAATCAGCTGACCAGCAGCCATAGATCAATATACAGACATGGCTGTGTTCCAATCAAACTTTATTATAAAAAACAGTGGACCATGGAGCCACAGTGTGCTGATCCACATCAGAGACTTATGACGCAGCAGGCACAGCAAACAGTTTCCCAATAAAACAGAATACGCTACTCATCTGGTACGGGACACGGCACGTGGTGAGTACGGTTTTGGGACATAGCCTCAGCTTATTTACATGTAATTTACATATATTTATAGTGCTGGCTGGTGATGTAAGATATTTTCCAGTCTGTGAAATGCAGTTAAAAGGCGGGGAAGCCTGTTCTCTGACGAGTGTGCAAACGGAGCCCAGAGAGGTTGAGCTTGGCTAAGCTCATGTAGCTCACTGGGAGTCAGCTGGAATCAGACCCTGAATCTTCCCCTGCCACCTCAGCTGTCCTTTGGTCATTTCTCACAGCCAGCCTAAATCCCCGGGTCCCCATTCCTCTCTCACCCTAGTCCCCAGGTCCTGCCAGATGACACCGGCAGTGCTGAGGGAGCTGGGGTCCCAGAGGCAGACAGGCTTGGGGTGGGCAAGAGTGGCAAGCCCGAGAGCTCGCGGCAGGGCTACAGCAGGGCTACAGCACACACTGAGGTGGAGAGCATGCTCTACAGACCCAGGGGTCAGAGGTTCAAGAAGGCATAGCGGACTAGACAGGACACCCTGCAGTGTTCAGGGTGGAGAGGGCAGGAGGCTGCCAACTCCTGTGGAGAGGGTGGAGGGAGGACAACAAGAAGGTGGGAGCCAGTCAGAAAGGCTAAGGGGAAGGCCATGAGGTAGAAAGACCAGCGCCCTAGGCAACCCTGACTGCCCATCACACGCAAAGCCTAAATGGACTCTGGGCCAAGGAGCCATTCACTTACAGGGAGCGTAGAACATCATGAGGAGAGGTTTCTCTTCTTTCTTCAGGAGCCGCCTGAAGTCCTGAGGCACAAAGAGAAAAAAACCAGGAGGTCACACACAAGGAGACAGCATGGACACACTCAGGCCACGTTTGCCCCAGAACCCAGTGATAGGAGGCACAGAGGAGACTCAGCCACAGCCCAACAGGAGATGGAAGAACCTTGGGTGTCCTATTCTAGACCATTCTGTCACCAGAGGGAGGAAACAGGGTCTGGGAGAGGACAACTGGTTCTTCCAAATCACTGGGCAAGGTGAGGTCGCCAGGACCAGCTATTAACTTTCAGCTCCACCTATAAAAGCTAAAGACATCAAGGTGCCATTTTTCCAAGAGATGACTGAGCGGGCCAGCCCTCCACGTGATTTTGAGAGTGACTGTCTCTCAGAAAAGGGATCTGCATGGCCACTGGGGTATGCTGGCTGAAGAAACAGACTGTGAGCCCACCCACACCTGGTAGTCTCTTCCCTCAGCTCTCGCACCACCATGGGTCCACCGTCCACAGTGCTCAGAAGGACGTGAGAACCTGGGCCACAACCCAGGCCGTCTTAATCAGATCATTTGTATTTATGAAAGTTAGGTCAGTGCCCGGCACACTATTTGAGAAGGTAAAGTGATCTGTTAAATAAACGTGGTAAATATAAAGAAGAAAGGGGGCTGTCCCGAGGCTTGGAACGAATCGTCAGAGACCCGTTCTCCAATGAAAGCCAATGAGACCCGCTCTCCATGAGAGCCAATCAGACCTGCTCTCTATGAGAGCCAATCAGACCCTCTCTCCAATGAGAGCCAATCAGACCCACTCTCCATGAGAGCCAATGAAGCACGAGGAAATCGAGCCGGCTGAGGGCTGCGGCGGGGCACTGCAACAGAGCACATTTTGATCACAGAAAGTTCCTCTAACCAGTTTTCTCGGAAGAAAATTAGAGGCTTTTTCTTGTGAATAATAAGGAAACTAAGAGAAAATTTAAAAACGCAGCTTACTGACAGCAACATGGCATTAAGTAAATAAACGACAGCAGATCCCACACAATGGAGTCCGACAGCAGCATTAAAACAGAGGAGAGGCATATTTAATGTCACGTGAGATGTGCTTGTCATAGTGGGGGAGGGGAGCTTTACGGAGCAGCATATAAATGCAACGGCGTTCTTCTGAGTAAAAATATTTATGTATGCATTACCTTAAAAGCCTGGAAGCCTACAAAAATATCAGTAGCGGGCCATCTCTCAATGAAGAGACAGGGTGATTTGCAGCTTTCTTTTATGCATAAGCTATACTTTCTAAATATTCAACAGTGAATGTGTATTACTTAAGTTTGTTTTTAGCAAGATAAAAAAAAGATTTAAATTTTTCGGGAGTCTAAAACGTTCTGAAAAAAAAAAAAATCCTGAAAAGCTTAGACTTATTCTCACCCACAGAGAGATGGGCACTTGCTATAAAACAGAATTGTAAGCGGATGTTAACCTAAGTAACAACCCAAGAAGGGAGCTTTAAGAAGCCAGGGCATTTGGGCTAGGGATGTAGGTCACGGGGAGGAAGTTCGCTTAACGCACACAAGGCCCCTGCCTGATTCTTAACACTGGGAGGAAAAATCATGGCGCTTGTCCGGGAGCAGCAGATGCTGAGTCTGCAAGCCAGGGAACCAGCGGCACATTGTAAGAGACACTTCAACCGAACAATGAAGGTGATAGAAGCTAGGTATTCGAGATCGGTACCGAGAGGCTGGACAGGCGTCTCTGCTGTGGCCGCCTTTGTAAGGTGGCCCTGGAGAGTCCTGGACACTCGCTCCCAGACAAGCGCATGAGAGAGTTCCTGCCTTCACAGTTCTATTTAACTTTTAATTTTTTTTTTCTTTTGGGGGGAGGTTAGAACCAAAAACATGACTACTTTTTGATACTAACAACCTTCACACAGATTCTTGGCCCTAACTGGGGGGGGTGGGGGGGTGGGGAGGGGGGGGGGTAGAAACACTTTTAAAATTATCTTCTGGGATCTCTGCAGATTAAAAACCCAATACAAGGGGTTGGGGATTTAGCTCAGTGGTAGAGCGCTTGCCTACTGAGCAAGGCCCTGGGTTCGGTCCCCAGCTCGAAAAAAAAAAAAAAAAAAAAAAAAAAAAAAAAAAAAAAAAAAAAAACAATACAAGATGTGAGAGGGAAAGGTTTGATTATACCTAGCCTATAAAAATTTGGGCTCACAGCAGGCATTATGGTACGTGCTTTTAATCCCAGTACATGTAAGGCTGATTTCTGTCAGTTCAAGGCCAGCCTGATATACATTTTAAATTCCAGGACAGCCATAGCTACATAGTGAGACCTTGTCTTCAAAACAAACAAAACAAAACAAAACAAAAAGATTGAGGCCCACGTCATGAATAATGAGTTACAATGGAAAATGCTGAAAAGTAAGGGATTTTAAGCTTACAAACTAAACCATTAATTTAACTTGAATACTAAACCTTAAGCTATTCGTGGGGAATTCTAACTTCAGAAAAGCAACTATATCTTCTGTTTTTGCAAAAGAGAGAACATCCCAGAGAATAGCAACAGGACTGTGGACAGAGGTGAAAAAAACCCTTAATATTCTAACAGTTACAGAAGACAATAATAGGATGTTCAAGATGTGACGCTGTGGGTAGGGGTGCCAGGCAGCTGCTTTCTGTCACAGTGGAACAATCCATTTGGCTGTTCTTTTCACAGCACTCAAGCCACCTCCTGACACCTGTACCGTGCTCTACCTGACCCCCATGCCAAGTGCTGTCTACCTGATGCTGGGTGCTTTCTAAAACTCTTCACCTTCTAGGTGACAAGCCTGACACTTTCTGCCTCACAATGTGGACATATAGTACTTTAAACCGATCTCTGGGTGGTCCACAATGATCATATATGATCCCACCCTCCTAGAAAGTAAAAAAGCCATCATTTCCTTTTGGGCTAATAAGCATTAAGAATACTCAGTAATTTCAGCCACACCATTAACCCCAGTACTCCAAGGCAGAGGCAGGTGGATCTCTGAGTTTGAGGCCAGCCTAGGCTACACAGTGAGTTCCAGAATAGCCAGGACTACACAGAGACCATGTCTCAAAACAAACAAACAAACAAACAAACAAACAAACCAAAATAAAACAAAAAGAAAATAGTTAACAATTTTAAATGAAAGAAAGGTGAGAGGAGGCAGAGACAGATAAAAGTTATGTTTCATTTAAATCAAGAAAGTAACAAGCATTCTGGACACACACACACTGGACACACACACACACACACACACTGGACACACACACACACACACACACTGGACACACACACACACACACACACACACACACACACACACACACACACACACACACACACACACACACACACAGTCACACACACACACACACACACACACACACACACACACACACACACACACACACACACACACACACACACACACACACACACACACACACACACACACACACACACACACACACACACACACACACACACACACACACACACACACACACACACACACACACACACACACACACACACACACACACACACACTGGACACACACACACACACACACACCCCCACACACAAAACACACACACACACTGGACACACACACACACACACATACACACACACACACCTTGGAGGTGGGGTACTGCCTGCCTCAGACCATATGAAATCTAAAGATAGCACGTGTTGTCACATGCTATATATGCATGGCTATATAAACAGACGCTGTAACAATGAGATCTGAGACTCTACAGAAGCACATGGGGTCAGGAAGGCTGAGGGTCAGGCAGATTACAGCTTTAAATCACTGAGAAATAATGAACACAAACGACGATCACCCCTCCACCCTCACACCCAGGCAACTCTGAAAATGCTGCTTCGGAAGGTAAAGAATTTGCTCAAAGTTATACGTGACTCCAGAAAGGTGGGGGAGGGGGAGAGGTGTGGTTCCAAACTGATCCCAGCAAAATCTGCCTTACACAGTAACAGGGGGCGATTAAGTCTACTCTGCCAAGGAACTTCTAAATGTGTTTAGAACACATTAAATAAGGCAGTGGAGAATGGAGACTTCATGGGCGGTCATCTAGGAGTGCCTGTTAGCAGTGGTATGGAGCCAGGGCTGGCCATCAGATAGTAGGGTCCTGGTCTCATTCGGACAGACACACGGGCTGGCTCCTGGGCTCCTCTCCTCCAGACACCCAGGAACCAGGAGGCTCTAGCATCCATCAGAACTAATGGGGAATAAATTACCTTCTCACTGTCAATGTGCACGACATCTTTGGCTCCAGGGTCTTCTTCCCACAGTGGGGGACCTTTTGGGTCCTTCAGAAAGGCCACTATAGACTAAGAAAGAACAAAAGGGGGAAAAAGGACTTTAGTAAGGAAATGGGAGAGGCAGCAGACCCAGAAATCTACTCTGATACCTGTGGGGATATCCAGTCAGGAGACTGCAGGTGGCACTTGCTTGAAAGGGGAAATGACATTTCTTGTCTGTGGACATTACCACTAAGGGGCCCAAAATTTATTCCCAGTACTTCCCCATGGCATCACTGGTCAGCTGACGGGGCCATGCACCTATACCTTGTACCTTGAGACAATAAGCTGGCTTCCTTAGCAGAGACAACCCCTCACTTCACCTGTAAATCTTCCCCGGGAAGCCTTTCAGCTTGACTGAACAAAGGCTTCCAGGCTTCTGTGAGGGAGAGCTGTCCTTCCACTTCCCTAACCCCTTCCACTGCTGATGTCCTAAGCAAGTAACCACAGCACTCATTACCACTGGGGAAATCAAGTTCTACACTGCTGCTAAGAGAGGCAGAACCTTAGAAGCTGGTTAGTGTGAGCTGGAGAAGCCCGGGCTAGGAAACACCTGGCCTGGTACATGCTGGGACACTTCTTTCCCTGGATACTTCTGGGTCAGTGTAATGGTGCTGGAAAGCATCATTGAGAGATGAACCATTGGCTCCAAGGGGAGAAGAATAACCATCCTACCCTTCCCACGGCACTTCACTGGTGTAGGTGGAAATGAGATTCTCTTTCTCCTCAGTCTGGGAAACGGTGATGAAGCTTGGTGAGAATCAGGAATGGGTACCAGAAACAGCCCACTCCCACCCCACTCACGACTGAGGGAAACCACCATCCTGGGTCACCACACAAGGATCAAGAGTCCCAGTTTGATGAAGCAAGAGTGCTTATTTTGGGGAGTTGAACAGAACTGGCTCACTAATTAAGAGCACCGCCTGCTTTTCCAGAGGACCCCAGTTTGAGTTCCAGCACCCACATGGCAGGTGACAACCATTTGAAACTCCAGATCTAACATCTTTCTCTAGCCTTCATGGGCACTGCCTGTACATGGTGCAGACACGGAATGCAAGCAAAATACAACAACAACAAAAAGATGTTTTTATTTCAGTCAACATTATCGAGCTCCACTGAGCTAAGCTGGGGGCTGGAGAGTAGTGAGAGAAGTCAGAAAGAAGGAAGTCTGAGGGGAGGGGCAAACACCCCTTAATGAGGTTATGCACTTATCCCACACACTGGCCACAGAGGGCCTTGATGAGGTTTATCATTTCTGGAGCCTCCTACGTGGGAGGGGTTACTGTGGGGAAGTGGGAGATACTTTCAGGTCTCCTCCCTGTAGCACTTCCAGTCTAACCAAATGGAATTGCGAAGGCCCCCTCTAAAGGGAAGGACAGCCATCTTGCCACCGCAAAAGTCAGATCTACCCTTCCTTGAGCCCTTGCAAAGTTCATCCGGATAAAGTAAGCCAAATGGAATGGAGGTGCCTTTCATTACTTGGAAGGAGGTTCCTAATTCAGTAGTCTGTCATGGGGGATCAGCTTCTGTGGGGAGTGAGTACCATCCCTAGACTCTGAGCTGAGCTTCAGAGTTCCCACAACCTCCTCACCTCTACCCAGCATCAAGGGAAAACAAGACAAAAAGGACGATATGGATGGAGAAAGCAAACAGAGCAGTCATGCTAGAAACCTGCTGTTGGTGTGGGTATCATTTTCCTTTAACTGATGCTCAACCCCACACATGGGTTCTTTCCACACTGCAAGGAGATAGGCCAGTGCCTGAGAGCCCACCCTCAGTTACAGGAATATCACTAGCTGGATGCTCAGAATCCGGATAATCAGGGTAAGTGTCATGCCTTCCCTGCCCTAGAGAGGTTCAGGGACTCTGCCCTGGTCTCTCTTGACCCTGTGAATTTTGAGATCCTGTGAGTGTGGCTGCTCATTCTGAAAGCATAATCTCTAACCCTGCACCATGCCCAGTTTACTTCTCCAATCTGTTGGCTAATGCAGAAGGAGATACTCCCTACATACAGGGCTATGACAGAGGCTCTGCCCCCTTCACCAGACACTCCGTGGCAACTGTCCCTGAGCTTCTGGCTACTTCTCTAACAGAGTTCTGGGTGGTGCCATTCCAGGTCCATGATTCCAGGGGCGACTTTCCAGTGGTCCAAACAGAAACCAGTCTTTCTTTTATCAATGTATTAGCAATTCCCCTATCCTGCTTGCCAATCAAATTTTGCTCCTGGGGAACTTGTGTTCTCTCTCTAAGGATGTTAGCTTATGTTATAACACAGAATACATCTCCTAGTGTCTACAAGAGTCTTAATAGAGTAAAGAATCAGGCAGAGAGTTCATAGAACAACAGTGCTCAACCTGTGAGTCATGACCCTTTGGGGATGGCCTATCAGATATCCCACATATCAGATATTCATACTACCATTCACAAGAGAAGGGAGCTGAGCACTGACAGCTACACACACAGGTGAGCCAACAGGAACAACTGGAAAGAGATGGACACAGAGACAGAGAGACAGGGCTGAGAGTGTAGCACAGTGGTAGAGAGACAACTAGGCATGAGGCCCTACGTTCCTTCTCCAGTGTGCGGAGAAAAGAGAAAGAGACAGGAGCTCAGAGATCTATGCCTGTCTGAGAAAAGGGGACTTAGAGAACCTAAGTTCAGCTCAGGTTAGAACCAGATGAAATACATGGCCCCCAGAAGTCGTATAACTGGTTTGCAGCAGAAGCTCCTGAAGGAGCCGCGGAAAGACAGCGCCTCTGTGACAGTCAGGTGGTACCTGCAGGTTTGGGACTTCACATCTCTTTATGTAGGCTTTCCACCTATTTACAGATTGGACTGTGACAGGGACACTGGGCGACCTCCACGTGCCACCTGGAACAAGCCACGTCAGCTTGAAGGGCTAATCTGCCGCCATGCTTTCCTAGGCAGGGTGTGGCCACTGTGGGTACCCTCATAGTGAGGAGATGGGTTTGAAGCAAATGGAGTCCAAGGTCTGTGGAGGGGAGTATCATGATATCACCTACCACGACAGACAACTCCTAGAGGTTCACTAACAAGGCTTGAGGTATCCCTTGTGTCAGCTATGAACTTAGCCCGATCTCTGCTGCCATCGATCGGAGTTAATGATAAAGATCCTCGGGGTGTCAGGAAGAGAGAGCCCTGAACAACCTGCCCTTTCTCCTTTCGGGGAGACCTGCCAAGCTTTTGGCGTCCACTCAGACTCCACCCTGCTGAGAAGGAGGGAGGCAAATTCACCTTCAGCGTCACAGCTCGGTCATATTGCATGTGAAACGCACCATCCCTGTCAAATAAGGAAGAAGAGGCATTAACTTCGATATGCTTCAGCTCTCAGTGCAGAATTCTGTGTGTGTGTGTGTGTGTGTGTGTGTGTGTGTGTGTGTGCATGCGTGTGCATGCATGTGTGTGTGCATGTGTGTGTGCACCTGTGTGTGTGCGTGTGTGTGTGTGCATGTGCATGCATGTGTGTGTGTGCATGTGTGTGTGCTTGTGTGCGTTGCTCTCTATGTCTTTGTGTCTATCTTTTTTTCTAAGAAAAAATAATAAGTATAGGGGGAAAAATCATTCTGAAATGAACTAAATCTACCTAAAATCTGCTGTTCACTGAAACTACCGATAAAAGCTCTCAGCGCTCACTCTGAGATTGGAAATGCCCGTGTGTACTTACTGGTAATGGAATAATTCGATCTTTTTGTCCTTTGGGCTGAGGTCAACTTTCATCTTCTTGCACAATTTTCTACTCTCTGCATCACTGAAAGACAGAAACGTTGGGGTCCACTTGGTGCCTGATGTCAGCCTGTAGATGCTGACAACAGAATCCGCAGGAGGCTAAGAACAAGGCAGGCGGCCTGGAGTTCCCAGGAGCAGTGTGGCTCTGAGGGAACTGCAGAGTGACTGGCAGGTGTACAGTCCGTGCTGGCCAGGGAGAGGATGTGCTGCCTGAGAAGGCCTCAAGGGTGGGTCTAGTCAGGGAAAACCTGGGAGACTCAGGGGTAGGGAGCTCACTGTAGTGAGAAATATCAACCTCAAGCCAGGAACTCTAGTGCCAGTTAATCGGGATGCTGAGGCAGGAGAACTGCTTGAGCCCAAGAGTTCAAGACTATGGAGGGAGATGGCCCTTCCACGCCATGGTCTGTCACCTGGGGAAGTTTTATAAAGTCTGAGCTTCTGCTTCCAAATCTGTGGACATGGTGCCTGAGCAGGACTTTGTTTGCGAGGCTCTGAACATGTGCCACCTGCTACAGGCCATCAGTCTGGGAAGAGGCAATGTCCTGCTATGGTGGAGGAGTGCTGAAATCTGTTAAAAGCCAGGAAGAAGAGCAGCGCTTTGGTGAGCGGAGCCTCTCCTGTGGTGTCTGCAAATATACTAGGAACCCTCCTGGCAAGCAAGGCCTCTCAGGTGCCCGTCGCTGTCCAGGAAGCACTCGTGCATGACCTGATCTAACTGGTATCCTTTCAGAGAGGCCAATGAAGTCTCCAGGTGTGATCCCTGGACCAGCGCTAACCAGAAACTCATTAGATGGGCAAAGGCCCCAGGGCGCCTGCCCTGCTACATCAAAGACTCTTGGGTACTTGAGCAAATGTGTCTTAACACCACTCCTGAGTGATCCTGCTGTATGCTGGAGTGTGAGAAGGACCACGTGACAGCACCAGCCTCCACGGGTCTCCCTGCCCCCTCACACACCTCTCTCTCTCTCTCTCTCTCTCTCTCTCTCTCTCTCTCTCTCTCTCCTCCCTCTCTCCTCCCTGTCCCAGGCACTTAGAGACTCCCGGCTCTCATCATTCCATCCTCTCCAGCACTCTCCAAGTTTCCCTGCAACCAGCCAAAGGCAACCTGCTGATCCAGTCACCCAGCACCCTGGCTGTCATTTAAAGGCCATGTCTGCAGGTCTGAATGGAATCAGTGAGACTATTCTGGCCATCAGACATCCACTAGATCCATGACCACACAGCAGCAGGTCTCCAGGGAAATTGTTGTGCCACGTCTGGCAGCTACCTGTGGGAAGTCACTGCCTCTTCCACCTGTCTGCACACCCCACTTCCACACGTAGGCACACCAGCTTCCCACAGCTGGGCAGGAGCCCCAGAACAGATGGGCTCATTAAACCACCCGGCTCAATTCTCCGAGCAATGCCTTCAGCAGACAAGCGGAACTGCAGGCACCAGTGTAAGAGCGAGATTTCCGGGTTAAGAAAACACGTCTGTCTGGGTGGTGGTGGCTCACACATATAATCCCAGCATTCAGAAGGCAGGAGCAAGATTTCTAAATTCAAGCCCAGCCTGGTCTACAGAGTGAGTTCCAGGGCAGCCAGTCTTTTAAAAAACCAAGAAGGGGGGGTGGGGAGGAAGGAAGGATAAAGGGAGGTGCAGGTGGATGGAGGTGTCACTCTGCCCCTCTCACAAAGGAAGGGCAGGTAACAATATCATCATGGGGGGGACATAGCTGGCAAAGGATTTGAAATGAGCTGAGTCTGGGACAGAGATGAGCAGGACAGGATGGGACAATATATCAGAAGGCAACCCACAGCATCTGGCCTAGACCCTCTCGCCCTAAAGCCTTGAGTATGCTCGCCACGCCTCCTCTGACAGCAGCCTTCTTGCTCTGAGTTTACCCTGGCCTTTGGGGAGTCGATGGTGAAGCTGGACGGACGAGGCCTGTGTGCCAAACAGCAGCAGGCCAGGCAGCCTTCCCTGTGCTGAGTCAAGTCCCTGGGAGAGAGGGCAGTGCTCCACACTGCTCGTCTGTCCGGTTGGCTGTGTTCTGCTCTGTTCGACCATTTCTTTGATCACTTTCCCATCACCAAGTGGGACAACAAACAGTGCTTTGGCTGCCATGTGGCCTCCTCAAGCCCCAGTTCCTGCCTGACAGCCAGTGGGGCCTGAAATCTTCACAAAGATAGGAAGGAAGGTAGGGCCCCAGGCCAATCCACCTCCAAGTCCTTGTCCACTGTGTTGAAATCTAGGCCATGGAAGAGACCCAGAGCTGAAACCTCAAAAGCCACTCGGGAGGAAAGCTTCACACCAAGCAATGTGGGCGAGAGAGCTGGGAATGTGGGAGCACCCTGTCTCTTCCTTGGTGTGGTCTTGCGGCCTAGCCCGGCTTACACTAAAGTAATATAACCCATCTGTACCCCAAGGCTCCATGTTGCAAACTATACAATCCTCTCCCTGAGATCACGTGACACTGCCCAAAGATTCTCTCCTCTCCCCTGCCTCCTACATACTTTGTCAGAGGATGGGACAAGAGTGGCTTCCCTCACAGCCTAGCATCCAGCTTCTCCCAGTCTCTCTCTCTCTCTCCACTGTACTAATAATGTCTGACCACTTGTCTCTTCCGGTTCCCTGTCAGAAAGTTTGCCCGTGAAGGCACGGCCTTGCTTTCACTCACAGCTGCTCCTCAGGGTCACCAGAGCAGCTGGCATTCAAACAATAGCCCGACTGGAATGAGAGCTGAGTAAAAGATGCAATCTTGGAGCTGCTCGGATAAGGCCCTGAACTTCTGGCTTCCTGGGCACCAGGAATCCTGCCAGGTGTCAAATCCTGAGGGGGCTCCCTGAGCTCTCTGCCCTCTCCCCGACAATCCCGTCTTTTAAGAGTGTCTAAGTATGCACGTGAACGAGTACTAATTGTGCAGCTCAGACAGTAGAAGTCATAAGAGTTCAGGAAGGGAAGAAAATTACCCATGTGAGGGACTTAAAAGGATCTGAGTTGAGAGATTAAGAACAATTAATTGATCCACTGCCTCCCCCCCTCCTGCAGCTCACGACCGAGGCTCTGGGGGAAAGGAGACAAAGGCAGAGAAATGAGCTGCTTTGCCCTAAGTCCCAGAGAGCCAGGTTCTCCTCTGGCTGACAGGAACCAGCTACCAGTCCGCAGGGAGGCATCAAGGCCACACACCATCCCTCTCTACTTCCTTTGGCTCTCTGCCTTCCCTACAAAGAATAACAAGGGAGGGATCACAGAGGCCTGTGCACGCCCATCTCTCATTCCATATCCAACACCCCAAAAGACGTGCACAGGTGGGGGAGGGGCTGCTAGTAGGGGCAGCTGCGGCAGGTATGGGGTACCTTGTTGATTAGATGGCTTAAGCTGAGGAGTCAGACTCAGGAGCGGCAGGCGAGGTGAGAGTAAGAAGAGAGAGAAGGTACTGGAGGCTAAGAGGAGGCATTATTGGATCTTCCCAAATCTGTGCCCTGAACCAGTCCTAGGAGATGGCTTATTGGCTAGCAGGTGTGCTGGCTCTGGATCTGACTCTGCCAGCAGCAGGAGGGACCTTCAATGATGTCTGATCTGCAGAAGGTAGGATAAGATGAGAGTGACTGCCAGATGCCAAACATGGACAAGGTGTGGCTGGGGGGACAACAAGGGGACAGCTGCAGAGCAGTCTTGGAGCAGTTGACCCTTAAATCTGCAAAGATCTGGGTAGGACAGAGAACTCTCCCATGACAGACGCTACAAGAACAATCCTGATTGGTGGTCTTGTTGGTGCCTGCCTCTGAAAGGAGTCAGTGAGGTACGGGTTTGATACTGCACTAAGAACCCAGAGTGAGAGGACTGTGGCTTCTCCTCCCAGGTGGTCCAGAGCCCCCTGTCTACCTGTCCAGACCTAAGGCAGTGGTTCTCAACCTGGGGGCTGCATATCAGAAGGCGGCGAACCACCAGTCTAAGGCTTCACTCCTCGGTTAGAACTGAGTTCCCAATTGCATACCATATGCCGGAAGATACCTGAAGCCACAAAAAACAAGCATAGCATTTCTTACGGGAGTCTATTTTCTCCCCATGGGAAGTAACATTTGCCCTGCTTAGGCAAGAAAGTGGAAATGCAAAATTTAAATAATCTTTACAAGAAAATGTAAGACTTCAAAATACATCCCACCTGCCCTGGCAGGCCCACAATCTTGCATCTGGGGAGTCATTACTGCTTCAGCGAGACCAAGCAGATGGGAAAGAGGAAGAAAGGGAATACGGTTAGGCAGTGGCCGTACACTCCAGGGAAAGCAAGCAGGCAGCAGGTGAGGGGAAAGTCTGCCCGCAGAACGAATGTGCCAGGCCTAGTGTCTGCTGCTGGCTCCAGTTCAACCTCCTAGATGGCAGGTCTGCACCAGGCCAGTGCCACACCAGAGCACCAGGGAGCTAGCTACCGATGCCCTCCCATGTGACCCAAAGCATAGCTACTCCCAGTCTACTGAGCAGCTGTGGAGGTAGGAGCTGAGGAGGAAGAAGTGACAAATCCATAGAGAGGATCCACGTGCTGAGTGATGGCCGGCAACAGAGGAACACGTAAGCATCAGCAGGTGTGTGTGTGTGTGTGTGTGTGTGTGTGTGTGTGTGTGTGTGTGTGTTTGGGTGTAAAAATCAAGGGAAAAGCCAGAAAAATCATTTTCAGAACTATCTGTGGAAGGAGAAAAGAGGCCCAAAGAATGGGTGTAGTGGAGACTCAGCTCCTCCCTGGGAGTAAACTGCAAAGGAAGAGAAAGGAGGGACAGACAACGGACAGTAGCTCAGCACGTCCTAGAGGAAAGGAGACCCAGAACAGGAGGAGGCCCCAGACCAGACCCTGGCACTGGAAGGCGCATGCTCACAGTTAAGCACAGCAAGCTGACAGCTTTGGGCATTTTCTGAACCAGAAGGTTTTGGGATGGGAGCAGTCTGAAAGGGCCTACGGCACATATCACAGATGGTTATGATGTGGTCCGGAGAGAAGCGGTGATTTGCAGAGGTTCCATGGTGGGAACTCAAAGCCAGGTCCCCTGCCCAGCAATCGTACAGAATCCACTACACTCCATGACAGGCCTACACTCTTCCTGTCTCAGCATCCCGAGTACGGGTGTGTGCCACCATGTTGAGCTCACCTCACACTTCAGAAGAACACAGCAAAGCATGGTATAGACTGAGGGTGACTCCCACCCCCAATCACTCTTCGGGGAGAGCTCCTTCCCCAGAGCCAAGGCAGGAAGTCTAGCCGGGGAGATTGAGATGGGAACTTCAACAGAACTTACTGTGGGGTTGCTACCATCTGATGCTTTATAACAGTCCTCAGAAAGAGGAACACTGGCTCCAGGCTGCTTCCTCCCTCCTCAGCAGATAGTACCAGAAAGCCATCTCGAAACACTTGTGCCAGCAACAGGAGGGTCTCATCCTCAGACTCAGACAGGTGGCATGTGGCACAAAGCCAATGCCTAGGCCCCAAGCAGTTCACGTGGTGAGCGCCTTAAGGATTTGCAGGGTATGTTCTAAAGACTAGGCAGTGGAATGAGTAGGCAGAAGGGCAGAAGCCAGCTCATCCCTTGGGTTCTTCTTGTCTAACAGCCAAGTAGTAGAACTACAGTGGTAGGTCCCTGAGACCTACCACTCAGGGTGGCTGAAAGGGATCCAAACCCAAGTGCTGTCCCTTACTTAGGCTGTTATGGGAAGAGTCACTGGGCAGTACTTTGCCTCTGATCCCAAACCCAGAGCCAGATATGGGCTTTGTCATAATCTACCTACTTGGCTAAACTACTTTAAAGCTCTTTAACATTTGAGATTGTACTTCCTCTTACAAGGATAAATCTGATAAACTCAGAGGCAGCAATTGGACCAGTCCTGCCTCTGGAACAAGGTACCTTTTCTAAGCCCTAGCCTACCTCTGCCTAGAGTTCAATTCTAGCATATTAATTTCACAGTATTCTCCCACTGGCGATAATGCCAGATGCCCAGACTGCAATTTTGTCCTAATCTCTAAGCTGATCTTGCTTTACCCACTGACCCCTGGTCCCACCAGCTCAGCTATCCTACTCTGGAGGTCCCACAACCCCTCTGGAAGCAGGACACTCATCCCCATAGACAGAGCTTGGGAGCCGTACTGCAGGGAGCCGCGGCAGGGAAAGCCAAGGCAATATGAATACAAGATCATCTCAGGTCTTTGTTCCCCTCCTTGAACATCACTGCCTCTGCAAAGGTTCCCTTGACCTTTCCGGGCCGGATGGACTAACTGCCTCTTGGAGCCTCTTTACAGCACTCCTCACTTGGCAGCCTAAGCCCTGGCTCGTGTGTCTGCCTCTTCCTTACACACTGCACTCCTGGAAGGCACAGCTATTCATCTGTGAATCCTCAAAGCACATAGTAAGTGCTTGGTAAAAGCTAATGGCTAGACCTAGAGGGAAGAGCCACTACATCAAAGCTCTCTCTTCCACTCGCTCCGGCACCGGTAAGCCTCTAAGAATGCCCTGCAATAAGGCTCCATCGGCTTGGCAAAGGCACTGTCATCTTCAGTTATGGACGATTCCAAAGTGTCCTCTGATAGATTTTGTCGTTTGCCCAGTGACATGGAGCACTGCTAGTAAAATGGGGGTGACAGAGACACCTGAAAGGTAGCAGTGCTGTCAAGCCAACCATAAATTACAGTTAACCAGCGGCTGAGGCCTCCGTCGCCACCCAGTGAGCGGTCTTTTCTGCTCAGCCAGTGTTGGCATGAATCTGGAGGCATGAGGCTAGACATGTGCACCCGTGCACGTGCATGCACACTCCTCCATACATGACTCTCCTCTGCTATTCTCTCCCTCCTCTGCAGCTTAAGCCAGTGTGTACCAACACCACACTTCCATCAGTCATTTAGTTCTCAGAGTAAGGGCTCACCAACTTAACCGGCACAGGCCCGAGCCAGCCTCAGGGCCAGGCGGTCTAGTCTGGTGGCCAGCTGACTGCACTGTGCTGTAGGAATGAGAAGGTTCTGGACTGGAGGTGAAGCTCGTGGCACACAGCTATTGCTGCAGACCTACTACGAGCCAACTAGATGGCCCTGAAAACCACGCATGTCTGGAATCAAGACTCCTGTTTTTCAATAGGGAAGCCTCCCTCTGCCCTGCCACGCTCTGAGAAGATAAATAAAGCAATACGCAGGACATAAAAGAAAGAGAGAGCTCCAGGAAAATGAGAAGAAAGGAGGTCAAGGGATAGGCAGACTGGAGTGGGAAGCCAAACCTTCCCTCTGCAAAGCAGAAGTGACCCCATGTTACCTCAGGGATCTCTCTGTCACACTCTCGCTTCTGCCCCGGTCACTAGAGGTCCCAAGCATACCCCGGCCAGTGTGCCCTGTGTCCCCAGTACATACCCACAGTCCACCCAGCAGATGGTGCCTTGTCCTTTCACTGCCTGGGCCACAGTGGACAGTAGCTTGAGATGACTTTCAGCTGCCACCTCTGTGAAAGAAAGATCAAACGTTTGTGTCCAAGGGCTCTGGACCACGGGCAGAGTCAGGTGAACACAGGAGTCCCTCTTTGGTCTGGGTGTCTGGACAGAGTTTCTGGGTAACTACTGTTGGGCAGCAGGGTCCTGTGGACAAGCTTCTGGATCAGGAGTCCAACTCTGCCGGTCTACTGCAGGGTGTTTACAGCTGGTGTTTGACACCTCCACCTGGCAAACGCTTAGTCGTGTCCTCCTCACGAGCCTGTGAACTCACTCAGAGGGCCCAGCAGGCAGATCCTGGTGAACAGCAATCTCTCTGCCTTCTCTTGCCCCAAACCCCATGATATGCCCCAAAGCCAAGCAGAAATGATATCTGAATTATGTGCCTCTGAGGCGCTCCTCTTCCAGGGCAGAAATGGGAGCTGTCTGTGAATACGAGGCATGCTGGGCCTTTCACAGAGACGAACAATAAGCATCGCTTAAGAAACGCACTCAGAGCGGTTCAGAGGAGGCATTCCCAGGAAACCCCAGCCAGGGCAGCAGGAGGCAGCAAACCACTGAATCGGGGAAGCCATTGTTCCACCCTGCACACCAGTGGGGTGGGGCTGGGGGTGCGGATAAAGAGGAACAGTATAAACCACCCCACCATGGGAAGGGAAAAGCTACTTGGAAGGGTGGGGGGGAGGGAAAGAGAACCCACTATAGGCCAGAGTCTGGGGCAGTAAACATGGACAAGATAGAGAAGTTGAAGTCATCGCCCGGGCCCTGCTCCCAGCATGCTGGGGCAGCACAAGGGCTGTACTTCCAATAAACTGGGCCAGGTAGGGGGCAAAGCGATGGTTAGGCTCTCCCTCCATTAGTGACCCCTCTATTCCATCATTAACCCCAACCCCCATTCTCTGCCAGACTTGTCTCAGACCTGTGCTGGTTCTGAAACCACGGCACTGCAGAGTTAGCCCATTTTCCCCCTTACTCTATCTGAAGGAATGAGACGCAGAGATGCCATATGGGACCGGCTCCACCACCAGGAGTGGCTGGCCTCAAGTGTCATGTCTCCTTATCCCTGGTGACTTCATTTATAAATGGGAGATGATCTGACAGTCTGCACCGCCTCCCTTGTGGCAAGGAGTAAATGACAGCCATAAGTGGCCCCAGTCAGGAGAACTGTCCTAGAGAACCAGCCCGGACCCAGCAGTTTACAAGGGGGTTACCCCAAAGAGTTTATCACTAACAAATAGGCCAGACACAGGAAAAGCCCCCAGAGATTCCCACTGCCTCAGTTTCCCTACTCACAGAAAAACAGCAGGCTCACACACTGGGCTCCCAACAGGAAGCTCGACAAAATACATGCAGACCCACGGAAGCAGTAAGGGGCAAGAACGGCCATATGTCGTGAATGCTCAGAGGGTGCAGCCTTTGCGAGGGACACACGGCCAAATCATCCATCAGCCCAGAGTGCCAATGGGATCTGTGTAGCAGATGAGCTGCCAAGGGGATCTGTGCCCAGAATGAGCCTAGCCACTAGCTGATGCTTCTCCGGGACACGAGAAAACTTGGCATCCTCAGGAACAGCAAAAACACTTAACTCTGCTGGAGCCACAAGGACGGCCAGCCACTCGCCCTTCCCCAAAGTCACTGCCAAGAGCCAAGCAAACTGTCCATTGTACCCTCACCAGCCCAAGGTCAGAGGAGCGGCAGGTGGCTGCTCCTTCCTGGAGAGGTGGCTGGGCCTGAACTTGGGAATCAACTCCAAAGACGGTCTTGCAACTCATCCCGCAGCAGGACACCCGGGGTGTCAGGCAAGACCAGGACCACCTGCTCAGGTAAATGTCCACAGGCCTGGGACCAGCTCAACTGGCAACAGGCCAGCCTAGTAGTTAATGTGCAGCTCCCAAGGAGCCTGCCCTGGCAGGACTGGGGCCTGAGGCTGGCAGGGAGTCAAGGTGTCTATCCAGCACTCACGGGCCCCCCCTCTGTTAGGCTAGGTAGAGGTTCCAAAGTATTCTTCCCATAGGATGCTCATAAGAAAGAACTGAAATATGGCCTCCCAAAGTAACTAAATGCACCTTTAAAGAGAGCGAAGAATAGAACACCCCCTCTGCTCTCTCCCTCCCCTTCCCACCACACCCTGATAGACCTGAGGGGGCTGGGGGGGAGCACTTACCAGATTCTGAGTAAAGCACGAGCACATTATTTCGGGTCCTGAGAAGTTTCTTCAAGTCCTTGGGGTCGGAGATTCTCTCAATGAGCGAAGAGACCTTCGTGGAGGACAGCCATGTCGGCAGGACCACCTAGAGACCAAGCAGCCAAAGCCCGTGAGTCTAACTTCTCTCTCACTCAGGGTGCTCACAGACGATCCACCCAAAACACACGTTCTGTTCTTTTTTTTTTTTTTTTTAAATTTGGAATTTAAAACATTTTTATTCATAAAATTTTTTCTTAGATAATTCACACCTGTTCACGATGCACGCGGACTACTCTCATCCCCACTGTGTCCCATAACCTTACCATCCTGACCCGACCCTTCCTCCCCACAAATCTCTCTTCACATCGGTTCACTTGGTCTCCTGACCCACTAAATTTGACTTAGAGCATCTTTGTGGCCGTGGGTTTAGAGACTTCCCTTGGATCCTTGTAGGCATGGCAGTGGGTAAAACATTGAAGACCCTGATACTCATCTCTTGGAATATATCAGGAGCCAATAAATCAGCAGTAAACAGTAAGGGCTGCTAAACCTGACCCCTTCCACGGCTGACTGTTGACAAGGCCTGCCTTATGCAAACACAGGTTCTTGCTGGAAGATGGAGCGAAGCCACCCCTCCCAGAGTACCACACCTACCTCTTTACCCTTAGAGCTCCTGCTTGGCCCACTCCAGTCCCCACCTCACTCACGCCCTCTGTGTACTCTAGTCAGATTGTCTGGACTGTACCCATACATAGGGCACTGCTACCCGCAGACAAGATCTCTCTAAGAGAGTGATGTCTGTACGAAAGGGACCTGACAGTCTGAAAACTCCATCCCACCTAGAAGCACCAATGCACAGAACCCACAGGGTTCTCTCACAGCCAGGATGGAATGGACTGGTGCAAGGCTAAGTTTTTCTCACTGGGCCAAACGATCGCAGAGATCTGGCCAATGGAAAACAGCCACGTGGCAGGCGGTGGTGGCGCATACCTTAAGTCCCAGCCCTTGGGAGGCAAGAGGCAGGCAGATCTGAGTTTGAGGACCGGTCTGGTCTACAGAGAGAGTTCCAGGACAGCCAGGGCTACACAGAGAAACCCTGTCTTGAAACACAACAGACAAACAAGCAAAGCAAAACGAGCCAAGTGTCCCCAAGCTCTTGGATGGTGGAGATGCTGGCTGCTCTGCAGGGATGACAAAGAGGAGACCGGGATGGAGGAAGACAGGAGTAAGGAGGAGCTTCGAGGTAGATCTCGCAGGCCAGCTTACGTGCTGACACAACTGAAGACTTCCTGAACAATGCTGACAAAAAGGAGATCCTAAAACAGCAGCTCCACCCATGACGGACCTGAGGCAAAAGTCTTCAGAGCTCTCGGGAGTGCGTCACTGTACACCCAGCAATGCCACCTGTCAGTCAGGAGGAGTTTGTCACACCAGCTGAAGATGTGCAAGGTGCGCCAACACCACAGTCTTTCTCAGAGAGTCATGGGAACCATGCCCTTCTGAGACAAGAAATAAATGAAGAATGAGGGCCAGAGAACCTAGGAAACAAAAGACCCAGTGCAGAGAGGCAGGATGAATTCCTATGTTGATGGTGAGGGATGGGTCCAGGAAACCGCCAGCCAGTGTGGTTGTTTGAATAGGAATGGCCCCCCATAGGCTTTTATATTTGAAAGCGAAGTCATTCAATGCTACCAGACAGGAATTGGGGGTGTGGCCTTGTTGGAGTGGGTGTGGCCTTGTTGGAGGATGTGTGTCACTGCGAGTGGGCTTTGAGATGTCAGAAGTTCAAGTCAGGGCCAGTGTCCTGCTCTCTCCCTTCCGTCTGCTGATCTGGATATAGAACTCTCAGTATCTCTCCAGCACCATGTCTGTCTGAGCTGTGTCTGTGCTTCGCCCCTCAAAAGCTAAGGTGCCGGGCAACAGCACACTGAACCTTTCAGAGGCCCAGTGACTTGGGGATGGTGGTAACTCCCTGGGGGCACTGCTATGACAGATGGGACAATTCCTTAAATGTGCTTTACAAAGTCATGAAACACTCTAAGAGCATCAGATAACAACATCTAATGCCCACCACCGGATCAGCCTGGGGTGGGGGATGGACACGGACACGACACAACCGTACTCTAGCGAGTTTCAATGGAATCTGCCACCAGAATCAGAGTTCCTTCTTCTCAGAGTAAAGCCTCCCAGGAGGAGTCAGCGAGCGTCTTCCCTTGCCAGCGCCGCTCACCATGCCTGAGGAGCCACTGCTCTGTGCAGACCATCTTCAAAGCTCACGAGACCGTTCCTCCAGTGTTGACTACCGGATGTCAACAGGGGGGCTTCTGACTGAACCCTAAAAGGTCCATGGCTCAGCAGGGGCTGAGAAGACAACTGGACAATATAGTGGAGAAACATGGCGACTTGCTGTTGTGCTTTCAACCCTCCGGGAGAATACAGTCAGGAAACATAACTGCCCTGGCCAGGGACCCTCCCCTCCAGATCAACCTTCCCGGGTCTGCCAGGCACCTGCCAGGCAGCAGAAGTGCTATGGCCCCACTGGCATAGTGCCCACAGCTGAAACCATAGGAATCCCAATCTCCTGCATACCCTGGCGTCCTTTATATAAATCCAGACAGTCCCTTAGGTCATCCGACCAAGGGCCACCTTCTAGCCAGCCACTAAAGCCTCTGGCCCAATGTTTACTGACACGGTAGAAGAGTTAAGCCTCTCTGAAAATACCCAGAGCAAATTGACTTTGCCTGAAATCCACCACACAAGGAGAAGCTAGGGCTGGCACTGGTTCTTCCTTATAGCAGGCTTGTATAGACAGCTCTGTGAGGGTCTGCCGCCATACTGGGTCCTTACAGCAGGCTTCTCTGTGAGGGTCTGCCGCCATACTGGGTCCTTATTCTAGTTAAGATTAAGGGCTCTGGAGGGTAAGGTACCCTAAGTGTCCCCAGGAGTGCTTAACAAGCATGACAAATCACACCCAGCCTATAGATGACGTTCCTCAGAGAACATGTCACAAAGTGAACCCTAAGAGGTCCAGTAAGGACCATGAAACCCAGGGAGACTGAAGCACAGTGAGTGTCCAGAATGGGGCTGAGGAGGAAAGCAAGTGGTTGGTTCTTTGAGCGGCTTAGAACTTGACAGTGGTCATCAAGGGAGTGGCAGGATGGACATCAGACTCATCTTCCCAGAACCCCAGAATGGGTGGCAGGAAGAGGGACCAGCCAGCTGGCTGACCAGGTAAGACAAAGGGATCCATCCAGCCATCTCAAATGGCCATTCACAGGAAGTGAAGGCAGGGAAAAAGAAAGTCTAAAACGGTTCCCAAGTGGAACTGCAGCCAAACATGGGAGACGGACCAATGGTGGAGGCAGCTTTTTTCTTGGACTGAAGAAGATGGCAGTGGGCTAAGACGTCTGGGACTGTGGCCAACAGACATGTGAAAAAGCACCCATGAACAACACACGTCCTCCAAGCTAAAGGCTGAGCCGTGAGGCAACTGAGGTCTCTATGATGTGGAGTCAGAGAGGGGACAAGGAAGAGGGTCCAGCCCAGGAAGAAGGAGGTGTTAGGAGCAGTGGTGAGACCTTACCCAGGGGTAAGGCAAGGCGGGCCAAGTGGGGAAAGGCTAAGAGAGCTCGGAAGCTGCGACAGTCTCTGGAGACATTTGGGAGCATGCTGGGAAAAAGGCAGGACTGCAAGCCAGGATACTGAGCAGTTACAGCCAGAGCAAGCGCTGGGTGATAAAAGATACAGCAAACAGGTATAGTTGGTTAGAGGGTCCACACAGGACAGGAAGCCGCCTGTAGGCACAGAAGACTTAGGGTTTGCCAAGAGGCCGAACAGAGAAGAAACCCAACCAGAATGGCCAAACCACGGGGAGCACAGGGAGATACGGTACAAGCCAAGACTTCTAAGAAAGGGCCCCAAGACCTCACTCGCCCTCACAAGCGCCCACAGGGGCAACCAGGAGGGAAGCCCTCCTCCTACTCCAGGCCCCCTTTCCTCCAGCCACACAGCGGTCCATTTTCTCCTCTGTGCCCTGTTAACCTTTCCAGTGGGCTCCTGCCTTCCCTTCACACAAGCTACAGTGAGCCTGAACCTCCCTGCCCAGAGACCAGCAGACTCCCCTCCTCAAATCACAACCCACAAGCCTGCCTGACAACAGCCACACAGATCATCCGCTCCTCCACTGTGCTCCAGGGAGGGAAGGGTGGTATGGGAGTGCTCCCAAGGCCAGCTGCTTCCCGCCAGCGCCAGGACAGTTCCTGTGTTTGGCAGGCCTTTACACGGCCGGCGTCAAGAACTCAAGAGCAAGAGGGGAGAAAAGATGACCTCTGCTCACACTCACTCGCTCTCTGACCATCTCTGTGCAACATGGCTACCACTCAGCCCTTTTGTGCTGAGAAAATACTTCCCCATAGAACCTGACAGAGAACAGTGATCCCCTTTTCTACTACAGGAGACCCTCCCCAAGACCAGACTCTGCTTGTACCATAAAAGATCACCCCACCCTGTCAGAGAACTACCCTGCCCTGATCACCAGTCCCCTTCCACGAACTCCTCTCCCCTTTGGCAGAATGCAAGGCTTTCTCCAGGGCTCTGTGGAACAAACCCTCATCCTAGCACAATGGGTAGAGGGCAGGAGACGAACTTACCTCTTTGTCCGCTATGCCTCTGAATAGCTCTCCTATCTACATGGCTGCTTACCTACAAACAGCTCATCTCTTTCTGGGCTTCCCCTCCATCCCCAGCCCCATGCCGTCTTTTAGAAGAGAGTGGCGGCTCTAGGGTCAGACAAGACATGGCATGAGTCCAGTTGCCATCACTTACAAGACCCTCAGGCTTGTTACTAGACTGCTGAGTGCCATCTCTCGACCCAGAAGGGCAGAGGATAATGTCCACGCTCACCTGGTGGCTTGGCTCATCGTTAAATGAGGGGGGAGGAGGAAGACATGAGCCTAATGCAATACTTGGCAGACACAGCCCATAACAAGTGCTAATTGCCTCTGAGTACTATTAGTGAGCAAGGACAACAACAACCGGGGACCTCCTCTTCCTCCCGGAGGCCTCGCCTGCAATCAGGCAGAGCCACAGGTCCAGGCAGGAAGGCATGCACACGTACGCACATTCAGCACCAGAAAACCTGGCGAGTTTAGCCATCTGCACAGCGACCTGCTGTAGAGGTCACGCAGCACATTTAGAACCCTGCCAGGTTCACGTGCGTAGTAACGAGTTTACCCCTGCAGAAACCCAGCAGGTGGGTACTTGTGTCCTACAGAAGACAGAGGGGGACCAGAGGTTAGGTGCCCAAGGACATGTACATACGCAGTAGAGACAGGGCTTCAAATTGAAGACACCATTCAAGGGCTTCTGGCCTAACCAGCCACAAAGAAAAGGAGCCTAGCAATAGACCTACCTAGTGGCCAGGAAGGAGGAACAGGAGTTTGCACCAATACCCTGCTTTCTACAAGTTCAAGGGCACAGACATTCGACAGGAGGCAGTAATCCCTGATCTGTTCCCAGCAGGGCCTTTGTGCTATGTGCCAGGCCTCCCTTCCTACTTCGCCCTGCCCAGTGCCCACTCCCCACCTGCTCACAGCACACACAAACCCCTTTCTCTCCACTGAACCAACCAATGAGCTATCATCTGCACACCTAGAGAATAGCCAGCGACAACAATCCTCACCACCTTCCACCCTCCACCTAAAAATAAATAAATAAATAAATAAATAAATAAATAAATAACTAGGGCTGTCTCCAGGACATGTGCCAGCACCCTCCCCGTTCCCCGGAACAGCGGTGGCTGTCATTACAGATTCGCCCTCCTCTGCAAGTTCCAGAGCCAGCAACGGTCAGTTATGTAAAATCCGGCTTGCAGAAGAAGGGAGATTTGGGGACAGAAGTTTAACATTTAACGGGAAGGGTGGAGGTGGGGCTCGAGCCTTCTCCCTCTGTCACCTGAGTAAAGACTCCCTTCTTGTGTTGGGAGCTGTGAAGGAACCAGTTTAATTTAGTTTAACCCACATTTTGCTCAAAATAGCTTTGAAATGTCAGAATCTGGAAGTCTAGACACTGAGGAACCTGGCGGTAAAGGGACTGAGGGGTAAGACAGACAAGGGTCTGAACTGGATGCCAGAGAACAGGCTAGCTGAGAACTTAGAGCCCACACCAGGGAGAGTGGTGGAGGCACACCGTGGAGCTGGTGCCCACTTTGTCAATCACCGGCTGAGTGACCGTGAGTAAGTAGGTCATCTCTCCTAGCTCTGTGTCCTTCTCTGGAGACGGACGAGATAAAAGAGATTTCTCAAGTTCTTCCTAATGGTAGAATTTGACACACCTACCCTGATGACTACCAAGAAGGTAAGGTCGTCTCTAAAGAAGCGGCTGGTTTACTTGGGCCATTGCAATGAGAGCCGTGCCTCAAAGACTCCCCTGCACCAAGTGTGATCCTTTGGCTAAATCCCAGCCCATGGACTGGAAGCATTATGTGGCGATTGTTAAGGACAGCCCTTGGGGTTGGAGAGATGGCTCTGTGGTTGAGAACACTGGCTGCTCTTCCAGAGGACCCTAGTTCAATTCCGAGCAGCCATATGGTGGCTCGCAACCGTCTTAACTCTAGTTCCTGGGGATCGGACATCCTCATGCAGACACAACAATGCACAGAAAGAACTATATAGTCTGGCGGTGCTAGAATTCTCCACGGGTCAGTCTTGAACTTAAGGTGCCGCTGTGCCTGGCTTGAGAGGAGTCTTCCTAAGTGCCATCCTCCCTGCGAGCTGGAACTCAAGCAGCCCTGTCACGATGAAAAGGGCAGACTTGCTAAAGATTCGTAGTTAACATTCTAGAGGATGTTTGCTTTCCTCACACAACAGAGGGCTATCTCTAAACGGTTTTCTTGAGGCACTGTCAATCTGGATCTTCTGGCCCACACACAGATAGGTCCGAACACCTAATTGAATAGCAGCTTCAACAGGAAAACACCTGCTGCTCTCAAAAGCACCTGGAATACCAAACCTTGTATCCGGGACTGGAGGGATCCACGGACTTGTATGTCCCCTGGCCATTGGCACTTTGGGCATTTCTGATTGGGTCAGCTCCCTACACATGTAACCACTAGTTGGGATCTCTGCAGTTCCCCTACCTGGCCCTTTTCTAGTAAGGGGTCCTGCTGGAGACTGAAGGCCAGCTCATCCCTTGCAAGGATCCAAACAAGGTGTCTGAGACAAAAAAAAAGACTATGGGAACTCGCCGCGTGAACTCCCACCTGGAAGCCCATGTCCTCTGGCCTGCTTGCATCACCCTGAACCATGCTAGTCAGGAGCTTTACCCTCCTCCCCTCTCAGGCCCTCTATAGCTATCCCATGCCCTCTAAAGACTCTAGGTTAACCACCCCAAGTCCTTACAAGCAATCTCAAATCGCCCTCACCCCGAAGGTTCTTCCTGAGACACCTGACGTCAGAGCTCAGCCTGATGCTGAGAAAAGTAATGTGCTCCCTGGCACTGAGGTTTATTTTTGGAAATAAGTACCCCTGCTTTTATAACTCAGAACACAGGAAATTAATCACACAACCCTTTGCTGGTGGGCCACCGCTGAAAAGGGAGAAAAAAGGGCTGGGGCACCATTAGCGAATCTCTTAAAATATGGAGCCCAGCTGTCACAGCGCTGGCAGGAACCTAACATAGCCAATTTTTCTGGCGAGCAGCTTGGCATGGGGTAGTGGGTCTCTTGAAAGTGCTCCTGCCCTCTGACTCGGTGGATCCACTTCTGAGGAGCTGTCCTGAGGGGGTGAGCAGAGCTTCTGGCGCAGGTATGACTCATACAGTCCCATGGACAAGAGTCAAATCCACACAAACAACCCAAACAGCCGGCACAGGGGACTGGCTGCACACACTGGCACGGAGGAATGATGGTACAATGTAAAAACATGTGCCTGGAGGTTAAGTTAAAAAAAAAAGAAAGAAAGAAAAAGAAAAGCACTGAAATCCTCACAGCATGACCACAGCTACAAGCAAATAAAATGACAGTCAGAAGAGACCAGCACGGCAGAGAACGAAATGCACCTGAGCGGTTTGCCCTTGGATAGCTGCATGTTTCTTTCTCTACTTTGTAACTCGGCATAATAAAAATGATCCCTGGGTTTAAAAAAAAAAATACCACTACTTGGCTACATGGAAATATCTCTCAAAGAGTGTCCCAACCAAGAAATTTAACTTTTACAGTGGGCAAAAC
Organism: Rattus rattus; assembly: GCF_011064425.1. NCBI lineage: Eukaryota > Metazoa > Chordata > Mammalia > Rodentia > Muridae > Rattus > Rattus rattus. Next base: position 20,254,828 of record NC_046157.1, read on the forward strand.
ATGAAAAAGTTCCCTCATCGTTGGTAATGGGGCAAGTGGGGCAATGGCCTCCCACTATGATACAATGGATGGAAACATCAAAACTCAAATTGTAGCTTTGGTGTGGTGGCGCACATCTGTAATGCCACCACGGGGAAGGCTGAGGCAGGAGGACTGAGAGTTAGTGTACACACACACACACACACACACACACACACACCAAATAAATAAATAAATGTAATTTTAAACATTATTTTACTTAAAAACAAATGAACAAACAGAAACCTCAAGCTACAGAAACCTTGTAACTTATCTTTTTTCCACTACTCTGTAGCCATTTGGGGATCCTTTAAAAGGCCAGGCACACAAAATAAATCTCACTACAAAAACTCTTCAAAAAAAAAAAAAAAAAAAAAAAAGTCAAGGTCATAAAAGGCAACAAGTGAAGAGTCTCCCAGAGCACAGGGAGTTAAAGGGTAACTGGGCACACTGGTCTCGGACTGGAGTCTAGAGCTGGCCCTAGAAATCTCCATCAACTTCAGATCAAACGTGCTCAAGAGAGTTCAGCTGTATTGACCTGCAGAATGACCGTTCTCATCACAGCCCCAACAGCCTGACTGTTCACACGGCATCTGTAGTGTACAGGCAAGCTCGAACCAGAACGCATGGAAGATTCACACGGGTAAAACACTGTGCTAGTCTCAGGGAGTGCGTGTGCATTTTCATATCAGCAGGGTTCCTGGACCCATTCCCCAGTGGACACTGAGGGTCATCGGTTCTCTTTCCTGATTTTAATGATTGCATTGTGTGAGGTAAGTAATATTCCTGTGTCCTAGGAAATACAGTCATCACTTAATGACAGGAATTAGTTAATTCTGGCAAAGGCAATTCAGTAGAACTGAAACTCTGCTGTGTCACAGGGCTGAAGCACTTAGCGATAGGAACTTCATATGCATTCTTTATACATGCAGAAGAGGAGTGGAACTGTATTCGATTAAATGTACTCATGGCTCCTGAAGAAAGGGTGTGTGAGAATCCTCTGTGTTCGTGCTTCATGCAGCCTTTCTGTAAATCTGGCACTATTTTCCCATGAGAGACAAACAACCAACAACTAAATACTTGGTGGGGTCAGGGGACTGGCACAACGGAGACAGACAGCTCAGTGGTAAAACGCTCGTATAAGCATAGAGATGGGTGTTCAGATCCCTGGCTCCTATGTAAATGATGGGCAGATGTGGGGGCCCATCTATAATCCTAGTGCTCCAGAGGCAGAGACTTGATCCCAGGAGCAAGATGGCTACAGGCCAACTTAGTGAGCTCTGGGTTCAGGTGGAGATGTACGGAGGAAGAGCCTCAACACCAACCTCAGGCTGCCACACACATACGTATGCGAGTATCCCCATTCTAACACACACACACACACACACACACACACACACACACACACACTCCACACACACACTCACACACACACACACACACACACACACACAGACACACACTCCACACACACAGACACACACACACAGATACACACACACACAGACACACAGACACAGACACACACACACACACACACACACACACACACACACACACACACACACACACACACACACACACACACACACACACACCCACACACACACACACACACACACACAAACACACACACACACACAGACACACACCAACACCATCCCACAAACACCCCAACAACCACAACCCACACACACACTCCACACACACACACACACACACACACACACCCACACACACACACACACACACACACACACACACACACACACACACACACACACACACACACACACACACACACACACAAACACACACACACAGACACACACACACACACACACACACACACACACACAGACACACACACACACTCACACACACTCACACACACACACACACACACACACACACACACACACACACACACACACACACACACACACACACACACACACACACACACACACACACACACACACACACACACACACACACACACACACACACAAACACAAACACACACCAAACAACAACAAAAGTACTGGCTGCAGCTGGGAATGTAAGTCAGTGGTAAGGAACTTACCTAACGTAACCCCTGGGTCCAATACCCAGAGCTGCAAGCCACCTCCACCCCCAAAAAACTACTCAATAAAAAAAAAGAAAAAAGAAAAAATAGAGATGGCTGTAAGAGATGACCAAATGTCACTCATCACCCCACCGGCTTTCTGACCCCATCTGCCATGCAGATCACCTGATCTTTCTGCTTTTGCACTACGGGCTGGCCGCTTCACCACTGCAGGAGCCAGGGGTTTTCTGTTTTGTTTGTGGGAAGGTTGGTTGGTTTCATTTTTTTAGTTTTAAGGGTTTTGTTACTGTTTGTTTGTTTCCTTTACAAAAACTGGTATATAGAATTTTAAGACATAGGACTTGGGAGGTAGCTCTGTGGCAGAAAACTGACCTGGCATGTGCCGGGTCTCATCAACAGCTACCAGAAGGAGACAAACAGAAAACTACCCTGAATGTAACGCACGCCTAGCAAATTCTTATGAAAAGGGCTCTACAAAGGCACACTAACTTCTACGCATGAGGAACATGCTCCTTCAAAGGACGACCCCTAAATACTTGTTACCAACCGCATGGCAGGGCACCGTAGGTTTGGGGAACACATCACCTGTTTCTGATGTTTATCCAGCAAGCTTCAAAATACAAGTAAGCACCGAGTCCCCGGATGGCGGTGGGAAGCGGAGGTGTGCATGAGGGGAGGGAGGAGACATAAGCACAGGCCTCTGGTGCGTGCCACCCATGCAGCCATGGGAACCAGGTGGAGATCTTTATCTATAGATATATCTATATAGTCTATATAGATATCCAATCTATATCTAGATCATGTCTATAGACAGCTACGTAGATGCAGGGACCAGCAATAATCCTAGCACTCCAGATGTCTCTATCAATATAGACATACAGAGAGAGATATCTAGATATATAGTTTGTTTCTGTGTCTAGAACTAGCTCTGTTTACCAGGCTGGCCTCAAACTCACTGAGATCCACCTGCCTCTGCCTCCCGAGTGCTGGGAGACCGGCAGGAAGAGGGCTGGAGTGATGGCTTAATGGTTAAGAGCACTGGCTGCTCTTGCAGAGAACCAAGATTCGAGTCTCAGCACCCACATTATGGTTCATAAGCTTCCTCAACTCCAATCTCAGGGAACTCGGTGCCCTCTTCTGACCTCCACGTGGGCCTTTAGGAGGTACTCAGCATCTCGGCTACAGCACTTGCAAGTGATCCCTGATTCAGACCCGAGTCTGAAGGACCCCAGCACCCACGGCAGAACAAAGAAGAAACACAGGCAGCCACTCTGCGTTCTGTAAACACATGGGTAGCCACATTCTTAAACAGGCTGCACATCTAGAATCTGAAAATCCAATACAAGCACAGGCCTGTACTGGTCCTCTTTGCTCTGCCTTCCAATGGCTGGGATTACAGAAGTGTGCTACTGTGCTTGGGTCCAAACACAAAACTTTCTGAGTGGCAACATGGGAAGCGGACCATCCCACACCTGACTACATGCTAGGATTTATCCAAGTCCAAATGCAGGTATGATTTTTTAAAAATTCCATAAAAATTACCTTCAGGATAAACGTTGCTAGATGCATTTGAAAGGGAAATGATCTTCAGATACAGAACCCATCACCGAGATCTCATAATGTATACCCAAACATTCCAAATAGATCTGAAATCCAAAGTACTTCTGATCCCAGCATTTCTGCTGAAGAATTCTTAGCCTGTGTTTTGCTTCCTTTAAGAAATCACTCCGTATACTAAGGACTGCAGGACACAGCTTCTCCCCGGATTCTACACAGCACAAATGTGGCTGTCAACAAGGGACAAGTCAGGGGCAGGACAATTGATCCAGGAGCCTATAAAAACAGGTTTGCTTATCCTGAAATTGCAACTGCAGTGCATTTAACCAAGACGTGAGTCCCTGAGGCTTTTAATGTTTTGGAAAACCTCTTCTAGGGCCAAGAGGGCTTTGGGTGACTGCCAGCCCGGTGTGCCAGGCCTGCTAACGAGGATGAACTGGTAGAAACACAGAATTAGAGAGCAGGAGGAGGAGGAGCAAGAGGAGGAGGAGCAGGGGGAGGAGAAGCAGGGGAAGGAGGAGAAGCAGGGGGAGGAAAGCAGCAGGAGGAGGAGCAGGGGGAGGAAGAGCAGAAGGTAAATTCCCACTCTGGAAATCCAATCATGCCTCAAAGCTTCACTAATTGATAAAGAAAAAAACAACTCAAGTGCTCCTGACCCACAGTACACAGCCATGCCTTCAAACACATTAACACAGTCTGTCCTCCAACAATGAGTCTGAACCCGCATTTGCAGCCTTCTGGTCCCCACTCAGAAGCAGTCATAAAAATCAATCTAGTGGGTGACACCTGCATCTTTTTCAAATGACATGGATCAGAAACATCGGGATGTCTGATAGGCGGCAAAACGAAGCATTCAGAGAAACAGTTATACCTGCTGCGTCTGTGTCAGACACGGTGGGATTCAGAGCTGAGTGACTTCCGGAACAGTCTAGGTCTAGCAGGTGAGAGGTCCCCGTACGTCCCCTGACCCCAAAAGGATGTGTATGCATTCTTGCTGTAAACCACTGCTGTGGGAAGTGGAGCCACCCCCATATTAGATACATGAAGACTGAGGTTCAAAGCACTTTAAAAGCCTCGTCTCAGGCGAAGGGTATGAAGGAGAGGCAGAGCGTTCCCAGTGTGTGAACACAGATCCTGTCTTCTTCTCTACACCTGGCCACAGGAACGCTGCCATAGGCGTCTCTGGCACTCTCTCTCTCTCTCTCCCATCCCTTATAGCTCTGAGGAAAAGAGCCACGAGGCCAGTGGGTTCGCTTTTCCCTCCCAGCCACCAAGTGTGACCAACTGCAAGGAGCCATGACAGCAGATCCATCTTCCTCCGTTAACCTGCGTGCCTGCAATTCCCCATGAAGCCCTTCACAGGGAGGCAGAAACTTCATGTGCTCAGGCCAAGTGAAACGCCGGGACGCTGGTGATACAGCTCAAGACGGCGGCAGGATCGCATGCCGAACCAGTCAGTGGAGAGTAATAACCTTGCCTGCCAAACGACTGTCTGTCGTACAAATTAACACTCCCTGCTAGAGCTTGGATTTGGGATGTCACCCAAAGGCCCAAGTATAGAAAGCTTGGTTTCCAACTGCAGTAAGGTCAGACAACACTGGGTCTCAGGCCCCTTCCTATCTCTGCTCCACAGCTGCCTCAAGGTGTCCCACAGGCTGTCCCGGTGACAGATTGATGCCCAAGCAACAGGATCCAGAGGACCATGCACTCAAACCTCGGAAAACCTTAGCCAAAATAAACCTTTCCTCCTCTTAAGTTAACTAACTCAGGTGTCTTGTCACAGCCACAAGAAACTGACCAAAAAAAAAAAAAAAAAAAAAAACCACAAATTTCTGTAGCTGTTGCCCCACCCCACCCCTCCTTTTTTGACACAGGGTTATCACTATACTGCTCCAGCCGGCCTGGAACTCCCTCTGTAGGCCAGGTTGACCTCAAACACACACAGAGATCTGCCTGCCTCGTGCCTGCCAGCTAGGATTAAAGGCCTACCCTACTACACAGTACCACGACTGTTAAGTACATCTGTGAACAGAGATCTCTGGGCCTTACTCTTACTGGGAGTCACTCCACAGGTCTGGACAGCACAGAAGTCAGGTTTTAAGCACATATTCTTTTCTTTTTAATTTTTTTTTAATTTCATGTATATTGGTGTCTGGCCTGATGTACGTGTGAGAGTCCATGTGTATTGGAGCCTCTGGAACTGGAGTTACAAGAGCGAGTTACAGACAGTTGGGAGCTGCCATGTGGTTGCTGGGAATCGAACCCAGAACCTCTGGGAGAGCAGCCAGTGCTCTTAACCACTGAGCCATCTCTCCAGCCCCACATATTGATTTTATTTTTTTTTAAAGATAATTCAAGTTTATTGATCAAAGCTTTGCTAGGGGAATCAGCTACAGCCTGCCTGGACAGGCTGTCAGTGGTATACCTTTTAAAAACACTCTCCCTGGACCCCCTGCCACTCCTCCCCTCACCCACAGTCAGAACTTCCCATTGTTTCCCTGTGCAGTCCTCATCCCTCTGAAATCTGGCCCCACAATGTCCCCTACCACACAAACCCTACGGGGATCAGTTCTCTCTGTACTCAGCCTCTTTAGCCTCTGTGATCCTTTGGTCTCCCCTCTAAATCTCCAGCCAGCTTCCTCTCTACATACATGCTGAGGTCCCTCTGGGCTCCCCTCTTTTGTCCACCCTCTGCTTTCCCCAGGAGATCCTCTCTGTAGAAGAGTACTCCTACACTAACGTCTCCAGCCTAAGTCTCTGCTCTGGACACCACACTCCTATCTCCTGCTGTCCTGGTTTGCCTTCTATGGCTGTGAGAAAACACTCCGACCAGAAACCACCTGAGGAGGAAGGGTTTATACTGCATCTTAGACTTTCAGTTCACAGTTCCTCACTGAGGGAAGTCTGGGCAGGAACTTAAGCAGGGCAGGATCCTAAAAGCAAAAACTAGAAGAATGCTGCTTACTGGCTTGCTCCCAGGCTCATGCTTCGATACCTTTCTTACACAGTCCAGACCCATCTGCCTAGGGATGGTTCTGCCTAGGGATGGTTCCGCCCGCAGTGGGCTGAATCATTCTCAATCAATTAGCAATCAAGAAAGTGCCCCTACAGACAAAGCCCACAGGCCAGTCTGGTGAAGGCAACACTTCAACTGAGGTCCCTTCTTCCCATGTGTGTCAAGTTGACAACCCAGATTAGTCATCACATCTGCTTGGTCAGCAGTTTTAGCTGTGGGCTCAGGAATCAGTCGATTGTTTCAAAACCTAATTCCCATACAAATCTCGATTGAACATATTTCCAGGTTTTACTTAACTCAATAAAAGATGCTAAATAACAAAGCTAGGTTAAAAGAGGATATGAAGAGAAAAGCTCAAAACTACTTTTTTAAAAAGAGGCTGCTAGAAAGTAACATACTTAGGACCAAATTACATAACAAGAACAAGTGGGTTTCTCTTCCCGGTCATATACAGGTATTTGCAGACTTCCTAAGTCCAAACGGGGGGCCCTGAAGAATAAGCAAAGCTCTCTCCCTAGTGCAGCAGATGACCTTCAGGTGGAGGTCTTACACAGTGCTAGGACATAGGCTCACCAATTGGGGGCTCAATGGTTAAGAGCCCTGTTGATCTTCCAGAGGACCAGGGTTCAATTCCCAGTACCCACATAGCAGCTCGCAGCTGTCTGTGACTAGAGCTCCATGGACCCAATGTCCTCTTCTGCCCCTGTACAGGGTGCTCAGACATACACAGGCAAAACACCTTCACATGACAGGATGAAAATAAGTCTAAAAACTGTCACAAAGTTTACAAATCATCTTTTATCTCCAAATCTTGGGTTTTTCTAGGCCCCTGTATTTATGAATCTGATCTTATCTGTGGCAAGGAGGACTGAACCCAGGGCTTTGTTTGCGTGGTCTACCTGTGTGTAGACTCTCTACCACTGAGCTACATCACCAGCCTCTGGTATCTTGGAGCAGTGTTTCACTAGGTGGAGTGGGCTGGCCTGGAATTCATAAACCTCCTGCCTCCGCTTCTTGCGTGTTGTTATTACATACCGTGCACACCGCACCGGCCTTGAGAGTCTATGAATGTGGGTGGAGAAAAGCTCCATCCTGTGTTTGTTAACAGCTGCATACGTGTGGATGTGCTAACGCTTTCTGCAATTTATGAATGGAGGAGGCACGCGACGGCAGGAACCACAGTCACCCGTTCCAACAGAAATCGCCCCTTCTTGCTCTGGCTGCAGATATCCTCACGTGCTGTTTATGGGCACCAACTGCTTTAAAAAACAGAAATTCTCAAAGCCGCCAGCCACATCTTTTACGACTCGCCAACCCAACGAATACATTATCAACAAGTTACTGCCGTCTCACTCAATATGTGTTGTATTTCTAACTGCTCTCCTTTATAAATCAATGCATTCTGAGACCTTTAAAAACACAATTCTGAGACAGGGCCCTTGGGTTCTCAGAAAAAGCCTTTCTTCAACTCTGGGCATCAAATGAGGGATCATTACGCGTGCTCTTACCGCTATGCTTGCTCTCTCTGCCAGTGGTTCCTATCTGAATGAAGTCACCAACATTTGGAACATCAAGGGAGAGGCGGTACTGATCTGATTTATCATCACAGTCCAAAGGGCTCTCAGCACAGGATCCAGCTCGTAAAGGTTTTCAAAGAAATAACCATTCTTGGAAAAAAGGAAGCATCTGTCGAATGGCCAAACTCCCATCTTGCTAGCCCCGGCCCATATCCTCAGTGGGCACATACATACAATATTCTGCCCAGGATGCAGCAAGATGGGGGCCCTTTGATGAAAGGAAACCCCTGGGGACACTTGCCTACTTGGCTTAACAATGGACGCTCCCAGCCTAGCATACCTCTGGGCTGGGTCACTTGTACATTTGAACCCAGCTTACCGCTCTCAACCTGGACCTTGTGAGCACTTGCCAACAAGACCTAAAAGATCTGCTGACAGACAAAGGCATCAAAGGGCTAGAGAAACGGTGGCATTCTTTACAGGAGATGGAACTCCACCCCTGCTCCAGAGAGCTATAACGAGCTGAAAACGGCACACACAACTGGGGTCTCAGTGTGACTCTGAGGAATAAAAAGACGTAAAAAGGCCATTCGTGCCATCTGAGTGCCATTAGCCCCCCAGTGCACAACTGCACAGCTAATAGCTAAGAAGCAGTGCTAGGAGCCAATTGTGTTGTGTAGGGTGGCCAAGGGGAATGCAAAGTGGAGCTACTTGGAGAGGAGAAAGCCAGATGGTATCTAGTCAGTTGCTCCTCCCATATTACTGGCACCAAGAAGCAACAGGGCAAACGGCACTGCCACTCCAGAAAAACAAGGCCAACTCCGGCTACTTAAATATCCAGTGCAGCCCCTGCGCCTTCGCCTCCTGGGCCGAATACCGCTCCCCACCTCAGTCCACAGACTCTCTGGGGTCACAGCCTAACTTACCACATTAGCACAGGACCTAACACCACACTGAAGTGGGGCACACTGACCAACCCGGCCAACTCTAAGTCCCTCAACAAACATGTAAGAGTTGTTTCCACAATTCCAGTCACTGGAACAAACAGCACGCTGCGAAACAGGACAGACAGTAAGGGTAAAACACTGGTACTCCTTCTGTAGGGAATACAGCAGTGGCAAGATAGAGCAGCTTATGCAGTGTAAAAGACCATACACTATCCACACAGCTGTTTCTAACCTGGGGCACTTGCTTTCAAAACTAACCACACAGAAAAACCCCACAGAACAAAACCACAAAGGCGGGGTGAAACCCTCTAGGGATTACTGTGGTCTGGTAGGTGTGTCTCTGCCCGGAGAGAGGATCGCTTTCAGAAGGAAGGGGAAGAAACCATGACTTAACTCCTCTGCCTCTGTATGTATCAGTCAATCCCCAGGTGCCTCGGCACAAGTCCAGCCTAAGAGGGAGAAGGCAAACAAGAGTGAGCCTCAGGGGCCCTGAAGGAAAACCCCAGCAGCACGCATCCCCACCGCCTGGCACCCGTATCACATGGTCCCTTGCTCACACCTGCCTGTCTGGTCATCAATGCATATGATCAATGTCCTACGCACAGTGTTCAACAGCTCGCAGTGCCAAGGCTCCTACTGATGCCAAGCACTGTGAGGCCTGTTTCTTGCATAGTTTCTAATCCTTTCCACCCAGGAAAACGGATATTATTACCACCATTTACAAACAAGCGAAGCAGAGCCCAAGGCCGTGTCTACGGTGCATCATCTGGCTGAAAGCCCGCTTTCTTTCCAACACATCACGCTTGCCTCTAACAGATAACAAGGAGGAAAGCAAGAGGTGTTCTGGGCAAAGTAGCTCAGCCTCACTGGTCAGTCCACTGTTCCATGTCCCGCCATGTTATTAAAAGGACCATTTCATCTGTTTCCCCATGGCCTACAGAACCCAGTCCTCCGTTGGGGTTCTTGATGGGCCTGCTTTTCCAGTCTTATCCCTACCATCACACTCTGGTCCCCCTTCCCACCAGCCGGACCTCTCCCTATCTTAGAGGCTTCCTTCCCTGTCTGCAACACCCACTCCTTCCACCAAATGCTATCCTGGCATCCATATGCCAGCGCCTAGGCTAAGTGCCAACCACATAACAGCCGGGCAAAGATCCCAACAGTCACCGAGCCTGAGATGGACCCTCCTTGTGAGACCAACTCTTTCCTGGGGCTTTCTCTGGTCACGCAGTGCCTACACCCCGCCCCTGGCCTGCATGCCCAGCCGTCAGCACTTGGCATCCATGTGGAGCTCAGCCATAGCTCCAGCTATGTACCCCACACAGCTGTTTTAAGACTTCCCCGGTAAATGTGTTTATTTCTGTGGGAAAAGTGCACTCTAGGCTCCAAGCAGCACTATCGATGGCAATTAGGTCCCCAGGCCAGCCCACAAAGGCCTATTAAATATATAATGGTGCCGGAGGAGAAGAAAACCTGCCTGAGTATACCTTAAAAGCTCTGCAGGAGAGGCCACAGGACGCACATGCATTCTGAGCCTGCGCCCACTGTCCCCTGGGCTCTGAGCTTCCAGCCACCACAGGGCAAAGGCACCGGAAGCAGAGGAGAGGGAGGAATAGGAAGAACCCAATTTATAATTCAGCAGGCCTGGCTCTTCGGCTCCGTGAGAACTGAGCGGGGGTCGGGTGCTTGTCTAGCATGCAAGGGGCTCAAGGTTCAATCCCCAGCCCCGCAAAATAAAGAGGGCCCAGTAAGACCAGTTCTCAGATGTCACAAATGCATGGACTGTATTTTTAAAAACTATCTGTAAACATATGAATTGTCTGCTTTTAAACGAGTTTTACGAAAAATGGACTTTTTGATTTGAAATTGCAATATGCTACCATTAAGTTCAGTTTACACACACACACACACACACGTACACACGCACACGTACACACACACAACCTCTAAACATCTCATCCAAAATATAGACATGGAGTGAACCCAGGGTCTCTCACATTCTAACTAAGTACTCTACCACTGAGCCACAGCCAAAACCCTAAGTTTTTCTTTTCTTTTTTTTAATAAAAAAAATTTTTTTTTTTTTTTTTTTGTTCAAAATAGGGTTTCTTTTGTGTAGCCCTGGCTGTCCTGGAACTCACTCTGTAGACCAGGCTGGCCTCAAACTCAGAGATCTACCTGTCTCTGCCCCTTCTCGAATCAAAGGTGTATGCCAACTTCCAGGCAAGTTTTTAATCCAGAATATCTGGATTCATTAAAAAAAAAAAAATTCACTACTGGGTTTTTTAGGTTTTGGGTTTTTTTTTTGCAATTTGTCTGTAGACTACTGAATTCTGCCACAGTCCAGCAGACTCCTTGGCCAGACATCTGAGAACCACTGAACTTGAAGACGGCTACTGAGTCGTGACAGGACAACTCTGTGTCCTGCGACTGTCCAGACACTATAACAAAGCGTTCATGGCCCTTGTGGAGGGTCAGGCCTGGCAGGAAGCATCAATCAGACAGCAGGAAAACAGGCTCTCAGGTCAAAGGTCCTGGTCTCTCTAACCTGGGTCCTTCTGGGGCTAAAGTCCCAAGTGCCACTGTGGATTTTTCTAGAAGACCCAAAAAGGTTGCCAAAAAGGCCTTTCATTATTTTTTTTTTAATTTTTCTGATTATAAGCTTATATAGAACACTTAGAAAATATTTTTTAAAAATTAAGCGACGAAGTCACCCGCCACTCCGCCTTCTAGAACAATCAGTATTTCAATGGTCTGCTAGTTCTTCACACTCAACTCCATCTACCCTGAAGTCTGGTTCTGAATCTTGGTTTTTGTACCTGAGTATCTTCCCTCTTTAGGTGGTTTTCATACACATCTTAGCATATTTGAACAATGTGCATTAACTGTAATGGGTATTTTCCTTACAACCTCTGACTGAATGTTATGTTGGAACTAATACTGGTTGGCGTACTCTAAAGTTCCTTATGTTGAAATCCTAGAGGGGTTGGGGATTTAGCTCAGTGGTAGAGCGCTTGCCTAGCAAACTCAAGGCCCTGGGTTCGGTCCCCAGCTCCAAAAAAAAAAAAAAAGAAAACCTAACACACACACACACACACACACACACACACACACACACACACACACACACACTATGGTAAACATGAAAAGGTGGGGCGAAGGGAAGGTTATCAAGGCTTAGTGATAAAATCTGCATGAACAGGATCAGTGCTTTAAAAAAGGACCCGGAAAGTGCTCAGCCCCCTCTCTGTCCCACGTGACATCAACAGGCAGCAGCCTGGAAGAGGATCTGTCTTAGAACCTGACCGAGCTAGCACCCTGACATCATGGGTCACCCAGCATCAGAAACAGTGAAAGACAAATTAGTCACTATACGAATCCAGTCTATGGTGTATTTGTTATAGAAGCCCAAACTAACAAAGAAACATTACTTTCCAAAGTCTGAAAGAGGTCAAAAGGTACTGTACCATGACACTTTTATTAAGTTACTTCTGTATTTTTGCTTTTATAATAGAGGTGGCACTCACACAGCCCAGTACACAAATCTCTGTAAAGCCTTTCCTATCGGTTTCCCTTTATTTGAGCAGGGGTGGCTCTAAAACCCCCCAGGGGATGCCCGAAACTTCAGATCATACCCAGAGACTTTTCCTCTCATATATACATACCTGTGAACGGGTTTAATTTATAAATTAGGCAGAGAGTTAAAATAACTAATAACGCAGTATTATTACTATATTAAAATAATGAAATTCAGCTGTTATTACTCTACTGATGAAAAGAGGGAATCTAGTCTCACAGAATACCATGTCGTAAAATGCTCACTTATTTATTTTAAGTCATGGTGGCTGGCCTGAAATTCTGAGGATGCCCTTGACTCTCCGATCCAAGGCCTGGCTTTATACCATACCCAATTTCCGTGGTGCTGGGATCAAACCTAGGGCCCCGGGTAGGCAGGGCAAGCGCTCTGCCCTCTGAACTATGTCTTCAGACCCACCTTTCTTACTGACCACAGATGACTTACAACCGGACAGTGAGGCCACAGAGACAGGGGATACTGGGTTTTTTTTCTTCTCCTTTATATAGTATTAAGAATTGAGTCTAGCACATGCTAGGCTAGCACTCTGCCCCCAGGCTGCTCTTAAACTTACTCTGTAGTCCAAACAGGACTTCCCATCCTCCTGCCTCAACCTCCTAAGTAGCTAGGATTCCAAACCCACACCGTTAGACCCAGTTAAATCCATTTTCATAAACCCTGGGCCACACCCAGTGGCCTTCAGTCAATGCAGAGGGAACAAAGAACTCAAAGTGCTCCCAGGGATGTAGGAAGCCCTTATCAGTTCCACATAGCATTTAAATTTACAGAGGTCTAACCAACCAGCAGTCACTTAACAGTGCAGATTCTAGGCTCCCGTCCCTCTACCTCGCATTGCCAAGCCAACTCTAGTCTTAGGGAACTCCCAGCTGCCAATGCTCTAGGCAAACCTCAGTGTTCTTCCTTATTTATTGCCTGTGGGGAAGGTACCTGCAGACAGACCTCTGAACACCCACTACACATGTATTCCTGGACTCTGCTCTACCCACTCAGTAAAGCCCCAGGGGCTCTCCCTGGCAGACTCTCCCTCTCAGATCTGTGACCTCTCTCTGTAGGACTCTCCACCTCGGGTAATGTATAGCTCTGGGTAATGTATAGCTCTCGTGTGGCAGGCTACCACCAGTTAGGGTATTAGCTCTTGTCCTTCTTTCATTATTTGCTCACAGGATTGACTGCTGTTCAGCCGGAGGCAACACCTGACAGCAGGCACAGAGAGTAGTTTGCTCCCCACCCAAAATTCAACCCGGTGGCAAACAATGTGGTAGATAAATGTTTACAGAGTAAAAGTTCAGACTCCTAGGCCCTTGTTTTTACTGGAGGGAGGGAAAAAGGAAGAAAGCAGAACCCTCCTCCCTCAGAGTTCAAGGACTGACATCCTGATGGGAGTCAGACCAACTGGCTCCAGGAAACTAACAGCAAATATCATGGAACACCACCAGTACCCCCTTACAGGGTGGCAATAAAGATTCACTGTAACCCAGATCTCTCATAAAGGGAGGACAAAGAGGAGGGAACAGGGAGCTCCCTTCCACAGCTACTAACACTTTCCACATACAGAAAACTCGAGGTAACTCCTGAAACTGGTGACCCCCAAAAGACAGGGCATGGGGAAGTTCAAGTGTTTAAATCCAGTCACCCCTCCTTTCCCCCCATCTGCTCAGCATCCTTGCCACACCCAAAGGGAGAACAGTGGAGTGGTAGGAGCAGCAAGTCTTCCGAACTTGGTGATAGTGGTGGTGGCTGTTAAGGAGATGGACCCAACACAAGGGAGATAAGAAGTTATGGGAAAGATGTGGAAGAAGGCCACTACATCCTGTCACACACCCACGGCCACACCTCAGCCCCGGGGGAACACCCGTCCCCACTTCTACCGGGGATGCTCGTTCTGTTCGGGAAAGTCCTCCCATCTCCAGAGTCTGCACCCCGGTCCACCCTCCTCCACTCCTGTATCACTCCGGTATCATTTTGCAGTCTCCGGAGCTTGTTCCACCGACTCCTCAGCCGACCCGTCTGACAACCTCCTTAGCGAGTAGCTTTACAGTCCCCCCCATCTCGTGGAAGAAACGCAGACACGTTTAAAGATCCAAGGCTTCACACTGCTCGAAAGTGGCCGGGGCTGGAGCCGGCGTCACGGTGGGAGCAGAACTCCTGGAGGTGGCGACCCCACCCAACCCGTCACGCGCCCTTTCTCCGGGGGTCCAACCAGCAAGTGTTCCCGCGGCGCAAGTGGAAGGCAGCCTCCACCCACACTCACACAGGTGCAAGCACCGCACGGGGGTCCTGCTTAGGCTGAGGACATTCCAGACCTGCGTCCCCGCAAAGTTGTGCGGGAGCGCGAACCCCGAGAGACGGATCACCCGGCCCGGCCCCGGAGGAGCACAGAGAACCAGGACCCCGCTGCCACCCGGCGAGCACGCCCCCAACCAACCCAGACCAAGCGCGCCCACGGCCATGCGGGACGCACGTGTCGCCGTCCCACAGCCTCACCCCAATCGCCAGTAGCAGCCCCCACGCCCGCGCCATCCCCGCTGCCTCCTGCCGTCTGCACCCGGCTCCCGCGCACGCCTGCCAGTTCCACCTCGGCCAACAGCAACGGCCACTTCACAGCCGCTCCCCGCCTCCGAGTTCCCGGTGCCACGTCTGCCAAAGCATGCGCACCAAGCTAGGAGAGGCGGCCCGGAGAGGTGCCTGCCGGGAGTTGTAGTTCAGGAGCAGCTTGCCTCTACCTTGGACTTTGCCTGAGGACACAGAGCTGCAGCTGTAGGGATGGGGGGCAGGGAGGCTGGGGATTAGGGAACCGAGGTTCACCAGGGGCCCTTGCTCTGTGCCCACAGCTTCATAACCAACAACTCACTCTACCCTCAGAAGTTAGTTTCCCCACCCTGAGGATTAGCAGGCAACCCAGAGAATTCCAGTCATTTGATTGTAGTTACTAATTCTAAAGTCTATCATGGCCTGTGGGGGATGGGAAAAGCCATCGGCTTCCCAGGCTCCCATCTTCCTCCTTTTTTTTTTTTTAACCCCTTGACAAAACATTATTGAGGTGTCGGGAAACAATTTAGAGAACCCAAAAATGTTAAGTATAGATTACCACACGACCCACTTAGTCCTTAAGCATATACTCAAAAGAGTTGAAAAGTGTACTCAAATAGTACTTGCACGCCAATGTTCTTAGCAGCGCTGTTTAAGATAGTAAAAAAAATAAATAAATAAAAAATAGAAACAATCCAAATATCCTCAAAGGACAAATAAAGAAAATGAGATATACACCCGTATAATGTAATGCTATTCATTCAATAAAAAGAAAGACATACCACTACGTGAACAAATATCAAAAATACATGATGCTGATTTTCAAAAAGCCAAATGCAAAATGTTACATATTGTATGATTATATTTATATAAAATATCCAGAAATTTAAAAAATGTTTTGATGGGGTTGGGTATTTAGTTCAGTGGTAGAGCACTTGCCTAGCAAGCACAAGGCCCTGGGTTCGGTCCCCAGCTCCCAAGGAAAAAAAAAAAAGAAAAGAAAAGAAAAACATGTTTTGGTTTTGGCTTTGATTTGTTCGTTGTACAAGCAGGTTACTGGTTATCTAGGCTGGAGAATGGAGGAAAAGGAATTTCAATTCAGACAATCCATTGAGGATGATGAAAATCTTTCAGAACTAGACCAGAGGGGAAACAGCACAGCATTATGAGTGTATTAAATGCCACCAAACTGTATCCTTTAAATAGCTGATTGATGTTAAAGGAATGTTAATTACCTGAACAAAAATGTGAAATGGGGACTGGACAATGACTGGGGTTGGTTCCAACCTGGCAATTAATAACCATCTTGTAACTCCAGTTCCAGGGCATCTGGTCCCATTTTCTGATCTCCAAGGGCACAAGGCATGATCGTGGCACTCATACATATGGGTAAAGCATCCATAGACATAGACAGTTTTTTTATGTATAATGCAACAAAGAGACCTCCTTTGAATCCTCTTTGCCATGCACACCACCAGCCTGCCATTCAGTTAGGAATGGTTGTTGGACATTCCTGAGGGTGCAATGGACAGGAATAAGATGGACAGAGGAAGGGTACAGTTAGGAGTGGAAGATAATCCCTCAATAAACATTGCCTGCTGTCTAAAGCCTCTCAGCCTCCAATTTCCAGGTGTCTACCCCTTACCCTTAGTGATACCCATTGTTAGTCTTTAACTGTCTGGCCTTCCAAAAACACTGTGTGTAAACAAACACACAAGCCTACATCACTTTGTGTCAGGGGTACTCACAGCATCACAGACCTCCCTGCTAAGTATGGGGAGCTAACCGCCACATTGTAGCAACCATCTCATTGTTCCGTCCATGTGGTTCAGGAAAATGCTGCATGGGCTGCTTCCCGGTAAGACCCCAGAAATGGGGTTATGCCCTGAGTTATTTGGTTTTATTGATTATGAAGATGACTTGGGTAATTAGTCCTACAGAGAATTGCATCTTAAGTGGTAGCTGCTGATGTAGTCCTTAGGCCAGCTCAATGGAACTTGTAGATGTGGAAGATTATGCAGAATAATCTGGTCCAGGAACAGCTGCTGCTCCTGACCTGCAGGCTCCAAGCTCCATCTCTCAGTTAGGCTAAGCTCTGTTTGTCTAAAGTCTCAAGGCCACACACGCCTAGATGTCACCCTTGGCTCACCCCTTCTCAAGAGACCCATCTAATTCCTCACAGTGTCCTGTTAATTCTACTTCAAAATACAGGCATTCTGTCACACCCTGCTGTCACTGGTGTGCCCCACCTAGGCGAAGGTAGCAGCAGTCTCATGTGTGCCTGCTATTCCTAATGATCCATGTAGTAATGTCACTTGGGCCTTACTAGTCATGTCTCTAAACCCCTCCAATGGTTTCCTGTTTCCCTTAGTCCACTGTTAATGCTGTGGACCTTCCTAATGCTGCAGACCTTCGATACAGTACCTCATGTTGTAGTGATCCTCAACCATAAAATTATCTTCATTGCTACTTCATAACTGTAATTTTGCTGTTATGAAGCATAATGTAAATAGCTAATATGTGGATATCAAATATGAGAACTCTGTGAAAGGCTGTTCAACCTCCAAAGGGGTCCCTCCCCACAGGTCGAGAGCCACTGCCTTGTAATAACAAACTCCTCCATGACCTGCAGTCCTGTGTCTGCCCTTTAGACCCCTCCCAGGTCTTCATCCCACTCTGGCCTGTTCAGCTTCTGTCACTCATATCATTATGGGTCCCAGGCAGCTCCTACTTCCTGTTCTTTCCAGGTCTTTGTTTGACTGGCACATTCTAATCCTTGGGAACTCTCCTCTGTCCTCATCCACAGCAAACCATAAAAGGCAATCTCACCCTCACCTCCCTGAGCCTCCTAATTCCCTAGCTCTCTGCTCCTGCTTTGCCTGCACAGACCACAGTCTACACTTTTTATTCTGTTTCTATCCCCGGGTTCAACATTCACAAATCCAACCAACTGTGGGTCTAGAACATTCTGCACAAAGATCATCAGCCGTGCTGAACCTGCATAGATTTCTTCCTTGTTATTTTCTCCTAAACACTGAACATCTATTTACATAACATTTGCATTGCATTAAGTATCATAAGTAATGGAGAGATGATGTGACGTGAACAAGAGCCATACACAGGTTATGTGCAAATGCTAGTCTGTTTTACATGAGGCACTTGAACAGTCCTGGAGTTCGGTGTCTCTATGGTAATGGGGTGTTCTAGGAACCAATCCCAGAGGATACTGTATTTACTTGTGTTTATTGTCTGTTTCTTTTCCTGTTTACCATCCCACTTCCAGAGCCCCAGACAGGACCTCAGCCGTGACTGTTCCCAGTGCTGTCTGGGAGAATGGCCCTATGATGTCATATCGAGGCACTTCAGAAATTTCTAAAGCAGATTGGAGACATGGCTTTCTCACACACTCAGCAACTTCAGTCTCACAACTGACTTAACTCTTCTCAGGGAATCTATTTCTCATCTGCAAAATGAAGTTTGTAAGAAAAACCAAACCCCTTCCTGTGTTAGTGCTGTGTCCTTGTGACAAAATACCCCACAGGAGTCTTAAGGAAGAGTTATTTGCGTTTCTGAGTCAGGAGAGCATGGAGAAGCACAGTCCTCTCCATGTTGACCAGAAAGCAGACCCAGAGCTGTTCGTGCTAGCTGGCTTGTTTCTCTTCCCTCTTCATTCAATCTGGGTCCTCAGTCTATGGGACTGTGAGGCCTACATTCAAGGTGGGTCTCTCTCCAGAACGCCTTACTTAATCATTTCTGGAAGCATCGTCACAAACATGCCTACTCTGATGCTGAGGGGAAAGCAGGCAGACCTGAGGGAATATTCCCTGTGGGTTTCTGTTAACCTTAAGTTCAACAGACAAGGGTGATCTGTGATGGTAGAAAGAAAAATCAAGTTGGGAGGAATATAGGGGGACTCCCAGGAGCATGATGAAGCATTATGGGAGTGGAAGATATTGGAATTAAATGATAGTTGCTAAATGATTTATTATGTATAAATGACATTAAAAGTCATGTATTAATTGAGCTGTATTACCTTGGTTGTTACAGTAACATTTGTACAGTGAACATTTAACAGGTCTAAGCAATGAAAGGTTTGCTGAATCTTCTAATCATTAGGACTGGCTTAAGTTCCTGGAACAGAGCCTTGAAATTCAATTTTCGAAACTGAGAAAGGGAAGGAGTAAAGGGAAAAGGGGAGGGAGGGAGGGAGTGCTATGTAACATTTTCCTCAGGAAGCATGTCATCCTGACGGAAAAGCTCACCAAGACTCAAAAAGTTCTAAAAGGAAGCCTTTTAAGATTCAGGAAGTAAACTCAGAAGAATTAGTAAGTCCCTAAAACTTAGCAGTTTTACAAGCTCCCTCTTTCCCCCAAGGTTGCAAAAGCTGTAAAGACAGCTGAGGAGAGACTCCAGCTTGTAGAGCTGCATGCAAGTCGTGCAGAGAACTCCAGGGTTCCAACCTTTATGAATCCATCACCCATACTGGGGGTGTCTGTAGGCATATTGTACATTGTGTAAGGATTAGCCTTGGATTATTCAAGTGCTGACTTCTGTTCCCCCGTATCTGGTTGCAATCCTTATTCTAAGAATATCTTGCCTCAAAGTTGTGTAAACATTGCTCCTCTAATTGGTCAATAAAGAAACTTATCATCCAATGACTGAGCAGAGGATAGAATAGGGCTAGACTTCCTTCCAGACGGGGGTGGGGGGGTGGGGGGGAGAGAAGGTAATGGGGATTCCTGACAAGGAGAGGATCTAGCAGACACCGTAAGAAAACACCTGGAGAAGAGAGAGCCAGAACAGTAAAATGCAAGTACCTTGAGGATCTTGACTGGGAGGTAGCAAGATTAGTTTAGAGGGTTAAAATATATTAATACTGCTCAGTTGTTGTGTCTTAAAGCTGGTTAAATAAATATAATAGTCCTGTTTCAATTGTTTAGGAGATAACTGGGATAAGGGAAAAACTGCAACACTTATAAAAATATACCAAGTGGGCTTTCAGTACGATGCAGCTGCCTGTTAGTGACCCCCTTATTCCTGTAAGTAACCCCAATATACTCATTGGTTCACCAAGCTAAATTTCGGCTACATTGATACTTCGGTTTATTGTTGACTACCTATCTGTAGTGTATCCCCAGGAAGACACAGGGAGAGGGAACAGGAGGTGGGGGAAGGGAAGGAGGGAGGAAGGAAGGAAGGAAGGAAAGAAGGGAAGGAAGAAAGGAACACAGGCAGCCCTGTACCTGAGAGCTGAGAGCTGGGTAACCGAAGGGCAAGGGACTGAGAAAAAAAAGAATAAAAATCTCCAAGAAAACAGACCATTTCATTCTGCAATTGAAACAAGCTAAAATGGGATTTATGTCTCTTCTGGGAATGTTTAGCAATTCTAAGCTTCACTCTCCTTGAAATGTTAGGAGAAGAGCTCAGGGCAAGTGCATCTCTCCTCCATTAGGGCCTGCAATGGGAACCATCCATTTTCTAGCCCTAGCCCCTTGGGGCTTGGTTAGAAAAACGCCTGTCCTACGCTGTATTGTGAATTTGACCTCACCTTCCATTCATGTAGTCAACCCCCTCCATTATCTCGTCTGGGATGAAGACCAACACGTTGACCATTTGGTGACAATTAGCACGATGGAAATTGACTCATAACAAAAGAGAAGGGGGACAGGAGAGCCACCGGTGAGACACAAAAGAGTGTGTTCTGTTGGCAGCCATGTATATAAGGCACATGAGCGGAAATGATCAGACCTTTAGGGAAAGAGCACGAGGAATTGCTGAGAGGAGTCCCTTGGGATGCTGGCAAAGTTCTCTTCTGCTCTCTGAATGTAGATGCCTGGATGTGTTCATGTGAGAACTCATCATATACATCCACAGATTTATCCTGAACAAACATTATATTTTGATAAAGTTCACGATTTGAAAGAAAAAAAAAAGGAGTGAGATAAGAGGTAAGAAAAATCAGTTTTGAATAGAGAATGTAAAAAGACACCAAGTCTCAAAAGAGAAACAGCTATGAAATCTTGTGGCAACATCTAGACCTGGGCGAAGGAGCCAGCTAAAAGGAATTGCGCCGGAATTGCGCCATCTGACATAGCATAGTACCCACAATTCCCAGGGGCTGTTTATAAGCCTTTGACCCCACCCATCACGTCTACTTCGACTGGCTGTTAGCAGCGCCCCACTTATCATCTGCCCTATATCCTATAGTCCAGGACCCAGCTCCCCTTCCCTATAATCCCTCAATGTTCTGTAGACTGTGGTCCTTAAGAACAAGGACAGCAATTAAGTCAGAGAGACAGAAGGAACAACAGTGCTTTCCAGGGGCCGGGGGAAGGTAGGGGGCAGTAAATACATAAGGATTTGTTTACATCAGGCAGAGTTTTCAAGTGAGCACTGTGTTACTTTTCCTGGGACAGTGTGAACAACCACTCGTTCACTCCAGCGGGCACCAAGGACAGACCAGAGTAACAATTTCATTCACAGATTAATGAGCCAATGAGATGTTTCGGGGGAAGGTCAGGGGTTACTTATGGGAGGGCTACTCGGCTGTGTCACCAAAAGCCCTATCCAGCACACAGAATGACTCGGAAAAAGCTGCATCGCTGCCCGGTGCCCAGTCAACCCTCCCTCTTCTGTATACTCTAGTGCGTTCCAAGATCGACTGCAACTGGTGCAGAATTACGTGCAGCCAGGGCTACAGGTGTCCGTCTTGAATCTGAGGAGTGAATCTGCCAACCAGTACCCACCCCCCAGCCCCCGCCACTTCTACCATGGAATGCTAACCCCGCACCCCCCCACACACACACACACTTCTACCATGGAATGTTAATGTAGACGCATTTCGTGAGGTTCTTCCGTTGGTAACCACAGGTGCTCTGATTTCAAGGCACAAAGGCTAAGTCATGCCTCTCAGTAACACAATTCCATAACAAGGATAGCTCGGCTTCTTTTCCCATGTTGTGATGAAGTACTCTGACCAGGGAAATTTTACAGGCTCACAGTTCCAGGTTACGGTTTGGAACTGGAAAGAACGGGTCACACCACATCCACAGTCATAAGGAGAGGGTGATGAATTGGAGCACACCTACCTGTGCTCGGTTCACTCTAACTCATTCTGCACAGGAAATGGCGCTGCCTACATCCTGGGTGTGGCTTCCCACCCCAACTCAACTAAGAAAATCCTTCACCGGCATGCCCACAGGCCAACCATTGAACCTCCCTTCCCAGGAGTCTATGTCAGCGATCAAACTAACCATCACAACTGGGTGATGGGAACCTCTGAATCTAGTAGTGGTGGTCACCCTACCACGTGGGTGTTCCTAAGGCTGCTGAATTGCTCACTAAAGGGCTGAAAATGGAGAACTGCCCTTTCAAAAATTAGAACTAGGAAAACTGAGTATCTGTGCAAATGAATGCATATTGTGGAGCTTCTTTGAAAATTAACTAAAAAATGAGTGAACCAAAACCTTAATAAAGGCCACCAAGATGACCCAGCAAGTAAAGGCACTTGCCACCAAGCCTGACAACCTGCGTTCAGTTCCCGAAATCAATATAGTGGAAGGAGAGAAGCGACCTCCTACATGCAGTGTGCAAATGCACACACACACACATATACACACATACACACATGCACACACACATACACACATGCCCGCACACACGCACATGCACATGCACACACACATGCACACACACACATATACACACACACACAACACACCAAATATAAAAATTTAAAAACATAAGGGAAAGCTTCATAACATTGAACTTAGCAAATGATTTCTTAGATACAAGCAACAAAAGAGACAAATTAGATTATGTCAATTTTTGAAACTCTTGTGCATCAAAGGACTCAGTCAGCAGAGTGATAATCTTCAGAATAAGAGAATTTACTTTTTTCCCCCCACCCTGAGAATTTACTTTTAAATGGTGTATTTAATAATGGGGACATAGAAATAGCCCAACCACAATAAATAAATAAATAAATAAATAAATAAATACATGTAAACACTGTGGAGGTCAGCAAGTCGGCTCAGCAGGAAAGGGCACTTTCCCTAAATCCTAACGACGTGAGCTACATCCCTGAAGCTCACAGACTGCAAAAACCTGACTCCTGCAAACCATCCTCTGACCTTTACACATATTGTGCTGCGGGTTCTAAAAACCAAGGAAAAGCCAAACAAACAAACAACCCACAAAGCAGTTACACAGGTTAGTCTGGGTGTGTGCGTACCTCTCCTGCAGTCTCTTCCTTCCTTAGTTTCTTCCTCTAGATAGAACCCCCACCTAAAACAGCCAATGAAATTATATGTTACCACGTATGGGCAACGAAGAAACAAAAATCAGGTAAAAGGCTCTGCCTCTCGGGACTCAGGATTCAGTGTTTGTTTGGGGGGTTGGGATTGTTTAGCTGTTTGTTTTGGGGCTTTGTTCTTGTTGGTTGGTTGGTTGGTTGGTTGGTTGGTTGGGTAGGTGGGTGGGTGGGTGGTAGGTTGGTTTTTGGTTTTTCAAAATAGGATTTCTTTCTGTAGTTATGGCTGTCCTAGAACTTGCTCTGTAGACCAGGCTAACCTCAAACTCATAGAGATCCACCAGTCTCTGCGTCCCAAGTGCTGGAATTAAAGGTACGCACACCACCACCACCAAGCTGTTGGTGTTCAATTATTTGTTTGTTTGTTTTCTGAACATAAGTTTGGCCAAAACTGCCAGCACTGTCACAAGCTGTTCTCCTGGTGCAGCCTCCATGTCTTGTCTCTTTTCAGAATTCCATATCACAAATAGATAATAATAATTTTAAAAGCTGGCTCTAAAATGAAGACTATGAAATGCACATTGCAAAAATAGACGCGAATTTTCTCACTACTGTTAACCATCGGGAAAACACTGAGTCACAGTGATATCTCACACCTCACATCTAAGATGACTGCTATTAAAAAGGAGAAATAAGAAGAAGGAGGGAAAAATTATTGGCAAAATTGGGAATTAACTGGAATCCAGATACATGGCTGTGGTGTTGTAAAATGGTACCATTAGAGTCCACATGCACTGCTGTAATGTGAAATAGCACGGCTCTGTTAGAAAATAGTTCTCAAGCATCTAAGTACCAGGTGCTAGCTAGGGGACAGTTCAATGGTAAAACATAAGCCAATAATTGGGTTTAATACCCAATACCCCTCAAAATGACCCAGCAAGGTTCTTGGGAAGAAGTGTGCTCCATGCCCACAGCAGTGTTATGTACAGTATTGGAGAGAGAGAATCACCCAGGGTCCCACCAACAGACGAAGGGACAAAAGAGTATGGTGTGCTGGGGAATAGTATACATCTGTAAACAGGGACGGGGGGTGGATTTGACATACCAAGACTGTGTTGAGAACATAAACGAAACTCGATGACATCATGATTAAAACAAGCCAGGCTTGGGATGCAGGCATGGTTCAGCGGTTAAGAGTACGTGCTTCTCTCGCACGAGACCTAGGGTTCCATTCCCAGCCCCCAGGTCAGGCAGTTCATAACTGCCTGTAACTCCAGTTCTAGGGGATCAGATGCCCTCTTTTGGCTTCCACAGGCACCTTCACTCCTGACCCCAGGCACACCTGACCCCAGACACACACAAACAGACACACAATTAAAGATAAATTTAAGAAACGGAACAAGCTGGTCTCCAAAAGAGAAATACCTCGACTTAGTCTCCTTACATGAGATGCGTAGAAGAGTCAGATTCAGCAGCAGAGAGTAAGATGGGCGCTGTTAACAGGGGAGGGAGAACTGCCTTTAATTGGTAAGATGTTGCAGTTGCACAAGATGGCTCTGGAGATTGGTTGCACAGCAGTGCAAACATACTTAGCACTACTGAGTGTGCACCCCAAATAAAGCTGGTCAGCTTTAAACTTATTAAAGATTAAATAAACCTTTAATCCTGGCACTTGGGAGGCAGAGGCAGGTGGATCTCTGTGAGTTCAAGGCCAGTCTGGTCTACAGAGTGAGTTCCAGGACAGCTAGAGCAACACAAAGAAACCATATGTCCAAAATGAAAAGAAGGGGGAGGGGGAGGAGGAGAGAAAAAAAAGGACAAGGAGAAAAAGGAAAGATGATTAAGAGGAACATTTTTATGTTATGCTTACAGTACTGAAATGTTTCAATTTAAGCTAAGGGGGAAAAGTGAAAACTTAGGAGCCTTAAGCAACTCTGGTGTGGGATTCGGAGAGTCCTGTCATGACTATTCACCTCTCCCTCACCAAGTGTTTCCAGGCCCCACCCACTCTGCTTGGAGCTAGCAGAGGGGAGACTGCAGAGAAACAAGGCCTTGGCCATCTCTGCTCTAAGAGACCCTCATGGACTTCTTTCCTCCACTGTGACCTTCACCATCAAAACAGGAATCCTAAGGCAAAGGTGGCCTACACTTCCCTTTCTGTCTTTGAGGGGCTTGTGGGGGAGGGCCGGACACCTGGCAGCCTGACAGGCCATGCTGGATGAACTTGTACTGCTAGTCCCAAAAATTCAATCTAGAAGGCGAAACCTGCCAAGCCTGGATTTTTAGGCTATTCATCACACTTCTGGCCTGGAACAGTGGACGGTAACTTCTCACCACAGGGCACCAGTAAAAGCCAAACACTTGACAGTAAGAAACAAAAGAGAAAGAACGAATCAATCAACCAGCCAATTAATCAATCAATTAAAGAAGAATCTAAATGACAGAGCATCAAGGCTAGGGATGAAGCAGCTTTGAAGATGTTAGCAGACCCACACTTGAACCTCCCTGATGTTAACAAACAACAAAATCCCCAAACACGCTCTTTCCTTTGCCCCAGCTCAGAAGGTTGCTGTAGCTGTGCAGTGAGAAGATGCAGGTTTGGGCACTGCCCAACTGCAGTATCATGGAAGGCCTGAAAGATTTTGAATCAGCCTCTGTCCAACAGGAACGTCGAGCAGAGAACCCTAGCCTGAGCCAGACAGGAAGTCTTGGCCAACTTCTTGCCGGGGTCTACAGAAACACACTCTCCCAGAGGTGTAGGGGAGTGCGTTACCAAGTTCATGCCTCAGTTTCCCAAACTTGACTCCCTCCAGAAGTTCCATGTGAATGGTGTCTATTTCCTCGAGTGTCCCCTGACCTAGCTGCTGAGGTTCTGGGAGACTTCTTGGTGACCCTCTCACTCACCCTCCGCAGACCTGGCAGTTAGACTTGAGTCATCTGTCCTGTGCCCGAGCATCTGCTTGCCCTAATACCTGAACCTGAGCAGCATCATATCATCCATTATATTTACATCCTAGGCTCCCTCAAGTTCTGCTGGAAAGAGCACCATCCTGTTTGTCCTCAGCCACTGCTCCTAGCCTACCTCATTCACTCTCTACGAGAACTAAGTCTTTATGTCCATCCTGAGCTACCTGCTGTACCACACTGCTGGCATGAACTGGCTGACTCCGGATCAGTACTCTGCCCTTCAGAAGAGCTGTGAGGAAATGAGAGCCATCCCATCCTCCCGTGGAAAGTTGCCCAACTTTATCCTGAGATATGCATTATCATGGGTACATTGAGGGTTATGAGGCAGCTGAAGACCGTCCGCTTCTGTCTTGACCTTGGATATTACAAACACTGTGTGTCTGGAGACTGATTGGTGTCTCTGTTGGCAGTAAATATGTAAAGGTTGCTCTGGGTACTGGAAAGTTGAGATACAGGACACGTGATTTCATGCACCGCGCAGTGTTAGGGAGAGGTAATGCCGAGGGTTCGGATCAGAGAGGAGAAAGTAGACATGGGAGCCATAAGACCACAGGAGCAGGGTCTTGTGGAATCAGAAATACAATCCTGTGGGGGAGGGGGCTTCTGGAGAGATGGCTCAGTAGTTAAGAGCACTGGCTGCTCTCACAGAGGAGCCAAGTTTCCAGTATCCACATGGCAGCTCACAGCCATCTGTAACTCCAGCTTTAGGGGTTTTGAACTCTGGGGGCACACACACGCACACGTGCATGTGTTCATAAACAGACATATGCATAATTTAAATTTTATGCATATATTTATATACATAATATAATTTTTAAAAGAGAAATATGATTCTGGAAGGCTAAAGAGATGGCTCAGCAGTTAAGAGTGCATACTTCTGGGGTTGGGGATTTAGCTCAGTAGTAGAGCACTTGCCTAGCAAGCGCAAGGCCCTGGGTTCGGTCCCCAGCTCCGAAAAAAAGAAAAGAGAAAAAAAAAAGAGTGCATACTTCTCTTGTAAAGTTTGGTTCTCAGCAGCCATTTCAGGCAGTTCACAGCAACCTATAACTCCAGCTCCAGGGGATCGGATGCCATCCTCTGTATTCCATGGGCACCTGTACCCACATGCACACACCCCCTACACAGACATATACATATATGCATATTTAAAATATAACAACAAATCCTTTTTGTTTTGTTTTGTTTCTTTTGAGACAGAGTCTCACTTTGTAGGCTTGGGAACTTGCTTTGTAGAGCTGGCTGGTCTTGAACTCATAGAGATCCACCTGCCTCTGCCTCCCCGAGTGCTGTGATTAAAGGGAAGTGTCATCACTCCTGGCTAAAAATAAATCTTTTTTAAAAAGAAAAAATGTGTTCTGAATGTCTAAAATTGGGTTCTAGCTGAACAGAAACACAGGGGCTTTAATCCCTCTTTGTGGTTTCCATATGGAAGTTTTTGAACATTTGGTCCAGCTGGTGGTACTACTTTAGAAGACTGTAGAATCTTTAGAAGGCAGAGCCTTCCTGGAGGACGTGAGTCTCGGGGGATGGGCCTTCAGGTCTTATAGTCTAGCCCCATTCTTGTCTACTCTCTGGTTCCTGACTGTCTTAGAGTTTCTATTGCTATGATGAAACACCATGACCAAAAGCAACTTGAAGGGGAAAGCGTTTGACTTATATATCCCTAAGTCACAGTCCATTGAAAGAATCTAAGGCAGGAACTCAAACCAGGTGGGAAGCTGGAGGCAATAGCACCGGCGATGGGATGGGCTGCTTACTGGCTGGTTCCTCTTTGCTTGCTTGTGCTTTCTTATAGCACCCAGGAGCACCGGCCCAAAGTGGTACCACATATAACGGGATGAGTCCTCTCACATCAATTAATAGTTAAGAAAATGCCCTTCAGACCTTCCTATTTATGGAGTTATCTTCTCAGTTGAGGTTCCCAGGGAGTCTCTCGGGTGACTCCACCTGTGTCAAGTTCGCATAAAACTAGCCAGCACATTGACTGAAACTGCAATAAGACAGCTCCTTCACGTGCCTGCCCCCCAGCTTCCCCGCCATGATGGATGGTATCCCTTCAAACTGCAAGCCAGATAAACCCTTCCTCCCCCTAAGCCGTTTCATCGGTCACAGTAACAAGAACAGCTGCTCATAAGTCCCTGCGTGGTTGTTGTGACCTAGTGGTCACAGCCTGGGAAACTCAATGCTACCCCTGTAATGTCCTCTGTGAACCATGAACCCGATTTCAGTTTAAAGATCAGGAAAGTTCTGGGGCTGTAGAAAGGACATGGCAGGGAGTGCTGATCGATGAGACTGAAGCCCAAGAAGCCATGGCATCAGAATCAACTGGAGCCGGTTTAATCATCCCTTTCCTCCTTTGCTCTCATCTCGTGTGTGTGGCTGTTGAGTGGGTTAATGAGCACGAAGTTGTCAACACAAAGTGATCGATGCAGAGAGTCTGTGTGAGAACGGCAGGAGGTTGCAATCCAGGAAAGCCAGGCTCCAAGGCACCAAAAGCACATCGTCAAAGAGGAGGCGAGAGCAGAGATGCATCAGCAAAAACAAATAGGTTTCAAGCTACATCCCGTGTGCCCCTGCTCTTCAGGGCTCTCAACCTGATTTGTATGTGGCTATCCATTCACACAGGCCTCCAAAAGATGGACAAATGCTCTCCTGGCTTGAAGCAGAGCTTCTTAGACTTTGTACACTTTTGACCCTATTTTCATCCAAAACTGTATGAAGCCACAAGTATACAAATATATAAAATGGGTTCACAAATCAAACAGGTACCGATGATAAATCAGTAAAAAAAGAAATGTAGTTTAAAACAATTATTTGTTAAACATACAATCTTACAATGCATTCAACAGTGATCCAAAACACATAATGCAAAAGTTTATACTAATTAGTTAATTAATTAGTAGCGATGAAAAAAAGGTGGTACTAATGAGATAGGCCTAATTATTTATTTTTACACACAAACAAATCTTGGCTGAAAATCTGTTACTGCAAGAGTCTTCAACATTCTTCAGGGTTGATCAATATTTTTATTTTAAGACCATCAATGCTGGGAAAGTTGCTTTGAATAAATATGCAATACAAAATGGTAGCAGTGTCTTTGGGGCCATTTCAGAAACAGTTGGAAATTCTGTCCTAATCCCAAGTCAAAAGGTATCTAATGGTATCGTGAAATTAAAGTCAATGATTCAAACAGCGATTTTAAAACTCAACCGTTCTAACAATGCAACTCAAAGTGATCTCAATCAGATGCTTATGTGCTGAGAATGACAGTAGGAAGATATTAGAAGTATTGGCTTTCTGCAGGTAAATTCTTATATTTCTATAAAAGCAGAAAACTTTGAATACATGGTGAAAAAAAACAAAAACAAGCAAACAAAATTCTCCACTGCTTCCCAGCATTCTGTAGACTCCAATCTGAGCCAGGGCAGTTCACTGTACACTGTGAGGGCACAAAGTGCTCTTCTTGTGTGTTCAGAGCCAAGGCTGAACCAGTGAACCAGGCTACAATGTTTCTCCTTCCATTGTGGGACTCTGGGATTGAAGTGGGATCTTTATACCTGCAGGGCACGCACCCTTACCAGAGGAGCAGCGTACCAGCCCAATGTTTCTTTATAATTTGTTGGTTTTTTTTTTCTACAAGCGGCAATAAAGTTATTTTGGATGAGAAAAATGTGAAAATTTGAAAATAGACAAATAAATAAAGCAAGCCCTGTTTAAATAAAAAAGAAAAAGTTAAATTGTAAACCTTGTGCTACATGTACTTAGGGCAACTGGAAGGGGAAACAAAACAAAACCCTGTGTCCTTTGAAGGACATGGGCATGGGGCAGGCTCTGCCACTTACTGTCCAGATGACCCAGATAGGCGCCACAATTTGGTATCCTCCTTCTGTAAATGAGATAAGAATATACCACGGGGTTGTGCTGAAGAGTACACAGGACAGAACATTCAGGGCCTCTAGCTGCATTACATAGGTGACACTAATGTTTACTAGTTCTTTTTCACAGTGTATTACATTCTCATAAGGTGTCCAATTTCTCACCCTTCTAATCCCTGAATCCCAACACACACACACACACACACACACACACACACACAGAGAGAGAGAGACAGAGAGACAGAGAGACAGAGAGACAGAGAGAGAGAGACAGAGACAGAGACAGAGACAGAGACAGACAGACAGACAGAGACACAGACACAGAGACAAAGAGACTGAGAGACAGAGGCAGAGAAACAGAGAGTGAGAGTCAGAGAGACAGAAACAGAGAGACAAAGAAGGAGTCTTGGGACAAAGACTGAATCTAGCTGACTCTAACTATCTTTGCATCCCCAGACCCAGGGGATAGGGGATAGAAGGAGATGATTGTGTGTTTGAAATACACTGTAACAAGTGTGTTGAACAATGCACAAAGGAAACTTTCTCAGCATTATAGATAAAGAATAGAGCAAAGCAACCAAGTGAGCTTCTGACCGAAGGAGATGCCTGACAAGTCCTTCCAAAAACCAGGCTGCATCAGGACACCTCAGGGCATCCTTCTCGGCGCCTTGCTTCTACTGCAGGCCCGAGAAGAGCATGGTTGGGTATTGAGTAATTAGTAATTCGCTATCGGACATTGATTGGCCATTCATCATAGACCATTTGCAGGGCGTCCATCTGACATTCCATCAAGGAGACATCACATTACAGGGCCCAGTTCTCAAGTTGGCAAAGGCAGCTAAGACCTGTCCTTTCTGCCCTTGATCTCCAGCTCTTCTGGCCTTGCCTTCTCCTCCACCCATTCATCTTGGACAGTGGCTTTTAACCTTCCTAATGCCGTGATCCTTTAACGAAGTTCCTCGTGTTGTGGTTGCCCACCCCCTGCTCCCGCCATCATAAAATTATTTTTATTGCTACTTCATAACTGTAATTTTGCTATTGTTATGGATTGTAGTGTAAACATCTGATATACAGGATATCTGATATGCGACCCCTGTGAAGGGTCATGACTCACAGGTTGAGAACCATTGTCCTAGGAGCCTGCTTAAACCAGTATTCCTCCCTAGGCGTATTCTTTAGCTTTTAGTTAGAAAATGGCCTTCTTCTGTGGCTAGAGTTCCCCCAAACTCTATTCAGTCATCACACTTGAGCCAGGGCTGTGGGACGATTAGAAGTCTAGACCCCAGGTGACACCAAGCACCTGAGGATGTAATTGCGTCTGGCTTCCTTCTGATTGCATCTGTCTTGAGAGCTATTTCCACAATGTATCTGTATTCCTACCCTTTTTCTTCCTCCAGAATTTCCCTCTCCTATGGCTTTACCTACCTATAAGGCCTCCGGCTCTATCTAGCTCATTAAAAAAAAAATCGCTGTCTTGCTAAAACTAAGTCTAGAATTGACCTTAGAAGACACTGTTTTCCTCCTTAGTAATAACATTCGCCTTACTAAAGACTTTAAGGTGTGTATTTAAAGCCATGTGTCAGAACCTAAGCTATCTAGGTATCTTCCTCCTGTAAGGTCACTCTTCGGTTATAGTCACATTTAAATGACTCAAAATCTCATCCTAGCTATGTTGTGAAACCCAACACCCTGCCCCCACCAATGCCTCAGGAGAGTCTTGGCATCCTCAGAGATAGGCTCCTGGGGGCTCTCAGAGACGGGATGCAGTCCCTTGGCCTCTGACTCGCTGACGTCTTGTACAGATGCACACAAGTCTCCCTGGCACTTTGTGTTTCTCTGTTCTGTGCTGACAAACATGGCACAACCACTCAACCCACAGGGACCACACTAACTCCCAAAGTCAATGGCACTGAACTGTTATAGACACCTAACTGGTAATGTAGAAGACAAGAGCCCTCGGGTGTGGGAATACTCTTGGTGTGTATGTGTGTGTGCACGAGTGTGTGTGTGTTTGAGAGATCAGCAACTATGTGTGTATGCATGTCTGGGTCTGTATACCTGTGTGCATTTGCACACATGTGTGTACATTTGAACCGTGTAGGCCTTGGTAAGGGTCAAGATCTTGCCTTATATTTGGGAAAGTCTCAAAGGTAACTGAGGTGTGGACACAGTGACGCAAATACCTCATCTAATCATCCTCTTGGGTTGGTGACTTTGTCCTTAAAGCAAAGGTCACATCTGACATGACAGGGAATGTTTACAAGCAGGTTTCACGTCTGGGCAGCAGAGTCTCTGATGTCCTGCTTACCCGGGCAAATTTATTATTTATTTATTTATTTATTTATTTATTTATTTATTTATTTATTTATTTATTTATTTGGTGTGACCTTGACTAGAGAGCTAGCCATGCAACTTCCTGCCTAATTTTTAAAGACTTCAAATCTCCAACTTTCCTGTGATGTTTTTAATTTCTAGAACATGCACACAAATATACATCATCATCAAGGGGGTGAGACTTAACTCCTTTTCTCCATCAGAATGAGCTAGACTTATGACTCATTTTCATGTGTGGAACACAGTGACGCACTGGTGTGTGACTTGGGAGACTAGACACTAGCAGACGTTGCTCTCTCTTCCCCATTCCCCTGTCCCCTTGGGACTGTTCCCTCTGCAGAAAACCAAATGCCATGCCCCAAGAACTCCACAGGGTTACAAAAAGACTCATCTGTAGAAGAATGGAATCCTTTGCTTGCTGCCAAAGGACTAATGAGGTGGTCTGCTAATTCCAAGTAAGTATGCCATCTTCGAAATGCTCCTCCAGCCCCAAACTTCAGAAGGCCAAAGCCGCCCAACCCCCTGAGAGCCCTAATAAGAGCTCCCAAACCAGAACCACACAGCTAGTTTGCAGAAACTGTGCTTTACAAATATGTTATATTTACCCTCACAATGTTGGGCTACTTTGTTAAGGAGCATAAATAGTTAACATACTTCTGGATTCTGTAAGCGCTGAGAGCTTTCCAGTGAATTCCTGCTCTGCTGAAGTTCCCTGGAGTTAGAGATGTTTTCTGTTATTTACAACCCTCCCCTTCTTCTCATCGCCTCTGTCTGCTGATGAGGCTGCTGCTGGCCTCAAGTCCCACCCACAGTCCCCATCTCTCACTCTTGAGTCAAGCGGGGCAGTCTAGGCTTCTTACGAGCCCTCCATCTCTGGAGGAGTCACCTTTCCAGATCGTTCCTCGGCTGTAAGGCCGTCCTCACCACTCTCTTGCAGCCTGTTCTGGCATTCCATCACTTCATGCTCCTCTCCAGAGACCTTGCCGTCTGCCCTCCCTCATCATTGACTCACCGCTCCCTTGGGGTTTCTCATAATCTCAGTGAGCTAAATCACCTTGTCTCGGTCCCCCGAGACCTGTCCTTTCTTGGTCTGTCTGCTGTCCTGAGCACCGTTCCCCACAACTGCCTTGGGGAAGGTCTCCATTTTCTCAGTAATGCACATCCAAGTCCCCCTGGAACTTGACTGCTCTGTCTTTCCTTCCCAGGTAATTAATTCATTCTCTCACTTCCTAGATTAAACTGCCTGCCTTTCACCCTGTCTTCCTTTATGCCTTTCCAGAGCTGCCTTGGCCTCTGCAGCTCCATCTCAGTCATGAGGGCTTCCTGCGTTTCCTGTCTGGAACACAGAGCCACATTCCTTTCTGCTCAGCCGCTCTAATTAGCTCTGTCACTGAGGCCTCAGCTAGCTGCTCTGCGCTAGCTTCTCTGCAGGCTTTTCTCCATCTATTAATGGTCTCATCCTTCTGGAAGCAGGCTCAGATTCCCAGCCATCTCTCCTCAACCGCAGAGCCTCTATGCTCAGAAACTCCCACTTCCCCTTCCAGTCCCTCAGGCTCTGTCACCTCTAATAAGGACCTCCGTGGGTGGCTCTTTGTTAGGATGACCCCTTTGGGTGCTCCCTCAAGTAATCTCCCCTACATGCAGGCTTCTGAGTATTCTTAAGCAATAGTCTCCATCCCATTTTCTGCCTCCCTCAAGAACCTTCCATTATATTCAACAGTTACTGGGCTCCTACTGTGAGTGTATTATTTACGATACTTTGCATGCAATCTATTGAAACCAACTTGTGACAATTTAAACTGAAAAGGAGGAGTGGGCTGCATGCATGCAGGTGGGTTTCAAGGGCAGGAAAGCAGCCAAGCCTTAGGACTCAGAGCTCTTAGAGTCCACAGTGAACTAACACACACTCTCTCTGTCTCTGTCTCTGTCTCTGTCTCTATCTCTCTCTGTTTCTCTCTGTCTCTGTCTGTCTCTGTGTCTGTCTCTGTGTCTGTCTCTGTGTCTCTCTCTGTGTCTCTGTCTGCCTCTCTCTCTCTCTCTCTCTCTCTCTCTCTCTCTCTCTCTTTCTCTCCTACTTTGTTCAGACTTACTCCCTGCATCTCCCACCGCAGACTAGTTCTTTCTAGTACTCAGTCTCTTGCAGACAGATTGCTCCTTACAAAGGCTAAGTGACCACGTGACTACTCAGGAGAGGCCCTCAGATGGGACTAGGGTCCTTCGATCCCGGTTCGTAACGCGTACACATGTGTTCTAGTCCGGAATCTTCTCTCTGTAAATGAACTTGCGACTTGTGACTTGTGTGTTCTTACAAACATGCTTTGGGATGGGTGGGCTGACATAAACTCTCCCGATTAGAAAGTAACAGGGATTGGCCACCATTGATCTCTCCATCGCTCCTCTCTGGCTAATCCTTTCTCTAAACAGACCTGTCCCTTCTACGTGTCAAAGGCTGCCTGGTAAATGTCGCCAGCCAAGAAGATTGCCTCTTCTTTCTCAAATTCATATTCTGAATGTTGTTTCCATATTTTACTTATTTATTTGGGTAAGCATGAGTGTGAGGTCAGCAGTTCCTTCTCCTATGTATGTCAATCTTGGAGGTGGGACTCAGGCCATCGGGCCAATCAATCTCCCTGGCCTCCAAATTCATATTTAAAATGTCCTGGGAAAGCAACTCTAACTGATGGTGCTTGGGACCTGTCTTCAGTCTTCGGCAGGTGGGACAACTGTCAGAGAGTGTGGCTCGTGGAGCTCCAGCTCCAAACAGACTGGCTGGGCCTAAATCTAGGCTCCATCACTCACTGACCATGTGCACCAAATCTCGGTTTCTGTGTCTGTAAAAGAGGGACAAACAGGATCCGCCTCATGGATTATTAGAAAGATTGCATTTAGAGTGTTTAGTGTGGTCCCTGACAGAGAGACACACCAATGACAGACACAATAGTGGTGTCATCGATATCCATGAAGAGCAGGAGGAGAGAGGAGAGAGCACTTACTGGTATTATTAGTTGTAATTGTATGCTGTGGCGTGCAGTTTTGTCTACACTGTTTTGTGTTTTCAGCTGGTTTCATGCACGCACCTGCCTAGGAGCTCTCTCAGATCCATGGATAAAAGACACACACACACACACACACACACACACACACACACACACACACACACACACACTAGCTTATTTTAGAACTGGCTTATTGGCTCCATGACTGGGCTCTTCTAAGCCTTCCGTGGCTAGCATACCCTTACCTCCACTTCTTGCTCAACACCTCTAAATCTGCCCTCAACTTAGTTGCCTGGTTACCTATACTTCTAGTTCAACCACTCCTAGTTCAGCCGCTGACATCTTTATTGATAGATCCAAAACCAATTGGGGGCAAGGCCCTCTAGCATCAGTAAAAACAGATTCCCGATCAAAGCATCAAAACCACCCCCCTACAGTATGCATATGGGTTTTGCCTGCATGTATGCCTCTGTACCACTTGTGTGCCTGGTGCCCATGGAGGTCAGAACAGGGCATTGGATTCCCTGGAACTGGGGTTGCAGATGGTTGTGAGTCACCATGTGGGTGCTGGGAATTGAACCCAGGTCCTCTGGGAAAACACCCAGTACTCTTAATCACAGGCTATCCTCCAGCTCCTAAGAGTTACACTTCTTTTTTTTTTTTTTTTTTTTTTTTGGTTTTTTTTTTCTTTTTTTGGAGCTGGGGATCCGAACCCAGGGCCTTGCGCTTCCTAGGTAAAAGCTCTACCCCTGAGCTAAATCCCCAGCCCCAAGAGTTACATTTCTTGAACCCCATGCTTGACATGCTTCCAGAGAAGACATTCATTTCTTAGGATTTCTATAGCAAAATGCCACCAGACCGGGGAGCTGAGCATACAAACTGATCATGTCACAGTTCTTGAGGCCAGCCATCTGAAGTCAAGATGGCAGCAGGACTGGTTCCTTCTAAGGTCGGCCTCGCTCCTAGCTTCTGCTAGCCTCGGGCATCCCTTGGCTTGCGGATGTGTCTCTCATGGACTCTCACATCATCTTGTTTTGGTCTGTGTATGTTTCAGTGTCCAGATGTCACCTCTTCATAGGGACACCAGTCATATAGAACGAGAGCTCACTCTATCACCTCATCTTAACTGGTTGCCTGCACAAAGCCAAATAAGGTCACCGGCAATAAGGGTTGTGAGATTGTTGTTTCTGGGATGGGAACACTAATCCAGAATAGATGGATGGGATGAGATTGGCCATGTAAATGTCCTCTGTTTCTAATTCCCGGCACTGAGCAGACGGATCGGTCCAGTTCCGTTTAGTTGCTCATCCCTAATCCTCTCAACAGTGGCTGAGGAGCCACAGTGCTAGCCGATGACAGTGAGCAGTGTCAGAAAGTGCCGGGCGTTGGCTCACATGCTGGACCCACATTTTCTGCACTGTCTGCTCCAGTGTACAGAGTGTGGACAGCTCCCTGGTAGGTTGGTTCTTGGAGATGAACGGGAGGGTTCTCATCATGTGTTGAGGCAGAATTCCCACAATTCCTTAGAACATGTGCTCCAGGAGAAGCCAGCCAAGGTACTATTGGACCTGGAGAGGGGGTGCAGAGGCCTAAAACACCCCTTTTGAGGAAGCGATGGTTGAGCTCAGCTTAGAGAAAAGGGAAACATTTGGATGCGTTTAGTGACGGGGGTGGGGTGGAGAAGAAGGGGCCCCATGGTAAGGGAAGACACATAGTTCTGTGTACAAGAAAGAAGCCGGCCTCCTCCCCTCACTTAAGAGCTCAGGATTTATCTAGGGGGGATAGATAGTAAGGGTGCAGTTGGAAGACAGGCACACAGATGACCTTTAAAGGTGCCCACGCTGGCAGGAATATGCTATGGGCCTCTAAATGGGTATGAGTTCTCCCTGCACAGCTCCGAAAAGCTCAGCCCTCTTTAAGGGAGAGTTCAGAATCGGACTCAGTGGAGATTGACGATTAACCCTTTGCTGCCCCAGAGACTGTGACCAAGAGCAGGCCAGGAACAGGAACGGGTTTTGGCTTCTCAAATGCTGAACGTGCTGTCTTTGTAGCCATCGATTATTGCATTTCTTCCTCCTGCTCCCGAGTTTCCAGCGGTTTCAGCAGAAGACGTCCTCCCCTCTCCAACCAGGCCAAGTGCTAGGAGGCAGAGAAGGACTCTGCTTGCTGCTTGGTAGCTTGGGACCCTAGAATGTTAATGCCTGTTCTTCCTCCTCGTCTTCTCTCCTCTGGGCCCAGGTTCTCCTAGGCACCCTTAACACTTCCCAGGCTCCAGGTGGGCAGCATGGCGAGTGGAAACCAGTGGTTTCTGGGACATCGGAATCCCACTTCAAAACGGGGGATCACTAAAAGGAGGATGGTAGCTGGGCGTGCAGAGCAGAAACCCTGGACTCTAGTCTACCCTTTTTTCAGCCTAGAGTCCTGTTGCTATACTTGTATCTCTTGGTGCGTCCGCTGCTGCTGCTGCTGCTGCTACTACTTCTTCTTCTTCTTCTTCTTCTTCTTCTTCTTCTTCTTCTTCTTCTTCTTCTTCTTCTTCTTCTTCTTCTTCTCCTCCTCCTCCTCTTCCTCCTCCTCCTCCTCCTCCTTCTCCTCTTCCTCTTCCTCCTCTTCTTCTTCTTCTTCTTCTTCTTCTTCTTCTTCTTCTTCTTCTTTCTTCTTCTTCTTCTTCTTCTTCTTCTTCTTCCTCTTCCTCTTCCTCTCCTTCTCCTCCTTCTCTTCCTCTTCCTCTCCTCCTCCTCCTCTTCCTCCTCCTCTTCTTCTTCCTCCTTCCTCCTGCTCCTCCTTCTCCTTCTTTTCCTCCTCCTCCTCTCCTCCTCCTCCTCTCCTCCTCTTCCTCCTCCTCCTTCTTCAAAGAAATTTGGTAATAGCACTGTCCTAACTCACCCCAAGAGGGACAGTGTCAGTGACTCTTAGACCTGGGGAGTGCTGTAAGTGAGGGGGTTGTTCTAAGAGATTTATTTTTTGTTGTTGTTGTTTATTTAGTCTTAAGATGAGGTCTCACTATGTAGCCCTGGTTGGCCTAGAACTCTCTATGTAGCTCAGGCCTAGAATTTACAGAGAGATCTTCCTGCCTCTGCCTCTGCCTCTGCCTCTGCCTCTGCCTCTGCCTCTGCCTCTGCCTCTGCCTCTGCCTCTGCCTCTGCCTCTGCCTCTGCCTCTGCAGTGCTGGGATTAAATGCACACATCATCATACCCAGTATTATTCAAAGCTATTGTATACAGATACTTCCCTACTTACTGCCAGATCCCAAGCAACCAATCACAAACTGAAATATTGTAATGGGGCTGCAGTGAGAGAGTTCAGCTAGCAGGAACACTCCCTGTGCAAACCCGAGGACATGAGTTTCAGTCCATGGCATCTGAGAATAAAAGCCAAGCGTGACAGCGCGGGTGCCTGTGATTACAGCATTAGGGGTAGAGGCACAGACAGGTGGATGCTGGGTACTCCTTGGCCAACTAGCCTAGTCAAAACAGCAAGCTTCCCATCCAGTGAGGAACCGTGTCTCACAGGAATGAGTCAGCGAGTGATAGAAGAAGCCATTCAACATCTTCTTTTAGCTCTGAGTGAGTTGTGTATGGGCATTTGCATCTGCACACTCGTGTGTGTGCCACACACCCATATACCTATACCACACACGACATGCACATGCACCTACACAGGAGATGGGGGCAGGTATGTAACGTGCCCCCACTTACCAAACTTTGTATCACACAACACTGTGGGTAGTTCCTTTCATAGCCGTGAGTAGCAAGCTTAATGGGAGTTGCCGCTGGCTGCCTGGCCTCACAAGGGAGATGCACGTTGCCTTTGTATCACGGTAAAATTGAAACCTCGCAAGTCAGACCATCCTAAGTCAAAGCCATCTGTACCACTCTTTGAAAAACAAAATAATAAAAGCAGCACAGGGCTAGGTATAGTGCAACTCAGTAGGTAGTAGAGACAAGAGGACAGAGAGTTAAAGACCAGTCGGGGCTATGTAATGAAAGCCTGTCTCAAAAACAAACAGGCTGGGACTGGAGAGACGGCTCGGTGGGTAAAAGTGATTGTTATTCTTGCAGAGGACGTGGATTCAATTCCCAGGACCTACGTGGTGGCTCACAACTCTCTGTAATTCCAGTTTCGAGGGATCCGATGTTCATTTCTGACCTCCACAGGCACTAGGTACTCATGCCGTGCAGACACACATGCTGGCAAAACATTTACAGATGAAATTTAAAGATTAAGCAAACAAAACAATATGCCAGAGACACACAAGCCACAGAGAGGGGCCTGAAGGAAGCCTTCCAGGTCCCCGGTCCTCTTCCCCGTAGCCTGCCTGCAAGGCCGTGCCTCTCAAGTGGTCACAGTTCTGTGTCCTTAGGGATTTTCAGATACCTTCTGTGAATGGAGAAGTGAACATGTAATGGGGTTCTTTTCACCCAGACGTAACACATCGCTTTTGCATACCTGGTCTTCTTCGTTTCGAAGAGCTTTTCATCTTTAGCACAAACTGCATGAGAGGCTAGAACAGTGATTCTCACCCTGTGGGTCGCGGCCCCAGTCCAAGCCTCTCTCTTCAAAACTATTTACATTACGTTTCACAACAGGAGCAAAGTTACAGTTTTGAAGTAACTGTATGTTGTATGAACAACAAAA
Source organism: Rattus rattus (assembly GCF_011064425.1). NCBI lineage: Eukaryota > Metazoa > Chordata > Mammalia > Rodentia > Muridae > Rattus > Rattus rattus. Next base: position 20,295,158 of record NC_046157.1, read on the forward strand.
CTAATTTCATGTTTGGAGGGGAGGTCACTGTAACACGAAGAACTCCATTAAAGCGTCGTAGCATTAGAACCACACTGCTCTAGGGGCATAGATGTGCTGTGACAGATTTACCAATCCCCTCGAGTTGGGTGTATGAGATTGCCACTACCTTAAATCCCAGGCAGGCAGTGCCGGGGCTCCGTAGTCATCCCAGACATTAAGAACTTCCTCATTTGGTCCTCTTAGTAATCCTTGGACCTCCAGACTCTGGGACCGTGGGAGCCGGATGTAGCAGGCATTTCTGGTCTCAGGATGGGCGGAGCAGGGAGACTTGTTGGCACCCACGGTTTGAGGTCTCCCGGAGCACAGGAAGCTCAGGAGGAAACAAGGCTAAGGAAGTCATCAAGGGTCTTTGTGTCTTGAAATCAGCCTTGCTGACTGCCTCTCAACCCACGCACGCGTGTTCAACCTGTGCCCCGCAGAATCACCTGGGGAGCATCTCCAATCTCAGAACCAGAAGACACAGCAGGCCCATCTAATTAAACCAGGGTCTCTGGGGGCAGCCTGGGTCTCGGCAGTCTGACAGTATTGCAGTTATTTTCTTGTACAGCACCAGCACAGAAGCTGGGAAGTAATAACAGGACGACCAGCCCGCGGCCTTTTATTTTCTTCTTTTGTTCAACCCTGTGAGAGAGAGAGCCCTGATGTCCCCACGGCCTGCAAGCCAGAATGCATTTAACTACCCTGCATACAAGTCGCATACACAGAGCGGTTCTTATTTAATTCCTGGCTAAGTTTTTATTTGGTCACCTTCCTTGACTCTTATTCAAAATTGTTTATGTAAATTGGTAAGAAGCTTTTAGCAGGCAATTTGGCAATCTGTTTCAAGAGCCATAAAATGGCTCAGAATTGTTGGCTTAGAGATCCCATTTTTGGAAGCTATCCTACATAAATATAGAGATAACACCGTGTGTGTAAGATGGTCGTTGCACCATTATTTATGTTAATTGAAAACTGATGAAATCTAATGCCTAATGATAACGTGAGTGGCTAAGCTATGACACATCTATTTAGCAGAACACTAAATTATCATCAATATTACAACATAAGAACACGGAAAATGCTTGTGTTATAAACGTAAATGAAAACCTGGGACTTAAGACTGTGATGGTGCAGCATAATCTCAAGTACATCCAGGGAAAACAAAATACAAAGGGAAAAACGGGGAGAAAGGCTAAATGCGCTGGGTGACAGGGGCGCGAGCCTTCAATCCCAACACTCAGTAAGGCAGAGAGGCGGGTAAATCTCTGTGAGTTCGAGGCCTGGTGTACAGAGTGAGTTCCAGGACGGCCAGAGCTACATGGTGAGACCATCTTGAAAAGCAAGCAAGGAAGAACTAAATGCTCACATAGAATGTTCTAGGATAAGACTTTTTCCTTTGTCTTGTTTTTAAAAAATTTTTATCATATAATGGAAGCAAAGAGTGAAAAATAATTCCCCTGAGTATCTCCTCTTACTGGACTGGGACCCCCTTGATTATGTTAAGATTACTATATACAGTACCGAGGCCACTGTATGGTTACCAGTGTCTCAGGATGCCCACAAAGGCCCGGTAATTGATCCAAAGTCAGATCTGAGACTGTAGCCTCTGCCCCACCCTCACGCATGACGTCAAACCGCTCCACGCTCACGCATGACGTCAAACCGCTCACTTCCCCTTTACCTCACTTTTCTATTTCCCTTTGATGATACTGGAGGCTGAACCCAGTGAGTGTGTATGTAGCAAGTGTGCTCTACCACTGAGACACATCTCTGGTCACTGTCCTCCTTTTGGGGGAAGAGGAAGGGGAAGGGCTCTTGAAACACGGTCTCGCAATGTAGCCTGGGCTGGCCTAGAACGCACTGTGTTAAGCAGACTGACCTCAAATTCACAGCACTCCTCTGATGGAGCCTACTGAATGCTGGGATTGCACGTGTGAGCCATCATACCTGGCTTACCCCTCGGACACAGTGGAAATGCCAGAACCTTCCAGTGCTAAAGAGGAGGCCACGATATTTTAGGATACTAGTGAACTGCGGGTGTGTTCGGATCTTGACTGGGAGACTGAGGCTACACTTCAGCGCAGCGCATGGGTGCAGGCAGGCAGCTTCTGCTCCTCATTCCTTTATCCCGAGCGGCCTGCACCTCATCCTGTAAATCCCAAAGAGCACGGCTGAATGAGTGTGCGGCGAATCACACAACCCCGTGCGGTATTTGGCGAGCCCTCTCCGAGTTCCTTGCATGCAGTTTCTATGCCTGGGAACTGAGTGCCTCTGAAACATGCAGGAGGGCCATTCGCAGCCAAACAGGAAACCCGGCTGCACCCCCACCCGGACTTCTCATCTTGATAAAGTGATTTTCCTTAACAGGCAGAGGATGAGGAATCATAAATCAGCGACAGCACAGCTCCTTGGAGTCTCAGCAGCCCTCTGCTAGGGTGAGGTGGCTCTTCTGTTGTGTGGAGGCTCTAACCCCGGAGCTAGAGAATTATGGGGAACGGGGGGGGGGCGCAGATCTGCGAGGTGAGAAGCGGGACAGTTCTGATGGGAAGGAAAATTGAAACCCCAGGGTTTAAAGAAGGCCATAAAGGTGCTGATGGGAGGCCGAAGTGTACAGAGGCACCTCAGCACCTCAGTGCCGCCTCAGTCGTTAGGCAGGGGGCGGGGAGCTGCTAGGATTAGTACATTTTCCACATGGCTGAAGTTTAACTGTTGATGTGCGGGGGGGACCTGACCTTTTAAACCTATTAAAATGCATTTTCATCTTCATAAGTGTCTATAAGGGATGTAATTCAGTCCCTCGGGGAGAGGAACCAAGAGATTGCTCATTATATATTTATTTGAGTGATTATTTGTGCCATGCTGGTATTCCCCACCACACTGTGCATTCAGTGAGGACAGGGACGCCGTGTGAGCCCCTCCAACTTGTCCAAAGCAGCCCATGTTGAGTGAGGCGAGGCCCCTGGCTATAGCTCGCTGGATTTGTTTGATCAGAAACAATTTGCTAAGCTACACAGAAATGGAGCTGTGCCCGAGGGCTGCAGTACTGGGTGTGGGGAGTTGGAGGACAGTGGATTGGGAAGCCAAGGAGTCACCTCATCTCTACTTTGGACTCTTTGCTTCCTATTGCTACTCATGACTGGCCACTGCTCCCTGCTCAGCAGAGCCGAGCTGACTCTATCTTCTAGCCTGCTGGACCTCAGTCTCTGGAAAGAGGCTGCCCACCCCCTTCCCCTCTTGTTTCAGTCTCTGGATTTCCAAAAGGCAGGACATTTAGTGGGCATAAGTTGGTACCTGAAAGCCACCGGGATGGAATGGAAGAAGTCCCCTTTCTTGCCTTTCACGTACAACTTTCTTTTTTTTTTTTTTTTTTTTTTTTTTTTTTTTTTTTGGTTCTTTTTTTTTGGAGCTGGGGACTGAACCCAGGACCTTGCGCTTCCTAGGCAAGCGCTCTACCACTGAGCTAAATCCCCAACCCCCACGTACAACTTTCTTGAGAGGCAGCATGGCCTCTGCAGATCGGAAAGCAGGATGAGGCAAGCACTTGTACAGATGGGGAAGGGAGCAGTGGGGGAGGTGGGCCTGGGTGGGGTGCAGGAGTCTGCCTCAGCAGCAACCCTATCTTGGTACGACGGTAATGGCATCAGACAGGTAGACCCTTGGGACTGAGTGATCGGTGACCCCAGGAAACTCCTGCAAATTGCTCTCTTGGAAAAGTCCCAAAGTCAGCTTGGGTTTGGCTGTGTGTTTCTCTCCAGCATAGCTGGGTGAAGGGCATGGCCTTCCTGCTCCTGGGGGCAATGTTCTGCAGGTTGCCTTTCTGCAAAATTAATCAGCAAATCAAAGGTCAGAGCTGCCTTCTCCCTGGCAATTGCTGCTCCTCCAAAGGAGCTTTTTCTTCTCCGCTGTGGCAGTGTGTTTTTTAACTCTTCCACGCCGTCAGAACCCACATCAGTTATGGCCCCTGGAGACCAGACTGTGCCTACAAAGTACCAAGTTGTCAACCTTTTGCTGTTGACAAGATGGTGTGGGTAGATGTATTTTGAGCCAACTTCATGGAACGTAGACAATGTCTCTTCTTCAGCAAGGGTCACATTTCTTCATCCATACTACCAGACATGATTTCCTCGAGTTCTTTTTAATGTTTAACTTTGAACAACCTCTTGGGCACAAGCAATATAAAAAGCCCTATCTGTAATATTGTCACAAGGCTAAAAAAAAAAAAAAAAAAAAAAAAAAAGAAATTCTCCATAGTGTCTACATGATGGAGCAGCCTGCTCATGACATTTGTTTTGTGATAATACTTCATATTCTGAATATTCCCCTGGTCCATAGGTCAAACTGAGAAAGTAACATGGAGGGGCAGGTAAGGGAGGAGGGCAGGGAGATGGGGAAGATTCTGGGAGGCCACAGCCTCAGGGAGCACTTTGTAATTATCTAGTAATAAGCTAGCTCTGTGTACCTAGAGAGGTCTGCTGTCCTCAAATAACCATTTTGAAAGGTTCAAAAGAACGTGAGAACCAGTTAGAAAAAGTATCCTTGCTCCTTCATGACCAACCCTGCAGATATGAAAGAGTCCCTTCAGGAAATTTCTAGAATGCTTTGGGATCTGCTGACAGAAACAGCTTTCAAAGAACAAGAAAACAAAACGAAATGTCAACAACCTCAAAATGGTGGCAGAAATGAATAGGATTACCACAAATTCATATAACAAAAAAAAACACAGACCTCATGCAGTTTCAAGAATGATCAGGGTATTTGTGTGTATGTGTCATGTGGGGGGGGTGTATGTGGTGTGTGTGGTGTGTGGTGTGTGTGTGTGTGTGGTGTGTGTGTGTGTGTGTGTGTGTGGTGTGTGTGTGTGTGTGTGTGTGTGTGTGGTGTGTGTGTGTGTGTGTGTGTGTGTGTGTGTGTGTGTGTGTGTGTGTGTGTGTGTGTGTGTGTATTCACAGAGAGAGAGAGAGAGAGAGAGAGAGAGAGAGTTGAGTTTAAGGCCTCACACTTACTAGCTAAGCACAATACCACTGAACTATATTCCCAGCCCTCAATACCGAGTCCTTGATTCCAATCTGTTTTATTCTGCTTAAACCCCAGGACATTTGATTCACTGGCTCCTACTAAGATAAGCATCATTAAGCTACACATAATAAAAACCCAGTTTCAATACATAAAACTAGTGAAGAGAGACAGTACTCAACAAAGAGTTTCTTAAAGGAGCTATAGAATTGGTCCATAGCTTTGGGAGGAAGAGACTTGCTTACACTAACTCCGTCTAATCAGCTAACTGTGCCCTACATCGAAACAGCACAACAACCCTCCAAGAACTCAGGCCCCATAACCACACATGCTTGATCAAACTCCGCCCAACCTCCCAGTTATCACCAGACCACAGAGAAAATGACCTTATGATATTGGAAGCAGGAACGTATGCCTCTTTACCTATATACACCTGGCACCGTATCTGCCACCTTTTATAACCGTCCTCATTCCTGGGGAGTGACAATGTGCTCCGTGACATTTCCATTAGAGGAATGCAGGACCCCCTCCCATGGGATGACGTTTGTCACATTGCCAGCTCTGTTCTGCCACATATGTTTTATCCTCCAGTTTGACAAGCAGGACCTTTCTGCTGCAAAGAGCAGACACAAGCCATGGCTAATGCATGAGGAAGGGGGATGTCTTTGGAGGACACGGGGTAATCGTAGAATCAGGGTATGTTCCGCATTTCTGGGTACGGGAATTATGGAGGCTGCTGGGGGAATAATTAATTGTGTATGACGACACCCCTGCTGTCAGGGTTCATGAATCTGGTAAGGAAGTCTGATTGGCTGAGCTTAGATTTTAGTCGCACGTGAGAGTAGATGGCTGTGGCGAACTGAAAGTGTAACAAGGACGAACTTATTCCTTGGTGGAAATTGGGGTTCTGTCATCAGAGTTGGGCAGATGTTAGATAGGCAAACACCTCCCACCCACACCCTGCAAAGCATCAGCTCCTAGCACTGATCATACATGATCAACACATTTAGTAAACACAGACTCTGAGATGGTAACAAGGAGACTTTTTTTTTTCTCTCGTGTCTTTCTAAACTTGCTTGATGTAGTGCACAGGCGTTTAGGAAGCTAAGGCAGGGGGATTGTGAGAAGGGCTAGCCTGGACTACATAGCCGGACCAGGTCTATTGGAAGAAATCTGCACCCCGTTTCAAAATGTATAACTCGACTCACCTCTGCATAACAAAACAGCCTGTGATGACTCGAAGGCAAACTTAATCCCAAATTTAATCATAGAATTATAGCAGTTAATCCTGTTAGCACTTTGCTCTTCTTTCAAAGATGCCTCTTCCTCCATTGCCCAAGTGGCATGAGCTGCAGGCAAGCCGCCTGCTTTGACTCACTTCTCTCTCCTGCTCAGAAGTGAGAAGAATGGAATGGAGGATAGGACGATGTTTATTCGACTGGAACTGTCATTGAGTGGCCTTGAATTCTCACACCACGATAGACACTTGAAGCTACCTCTCTTATAGACACTTCCATGTACTTAGAACCGTTTTGTCTTTCACTGGCAGAGTGTATGGCACACGCGCACTATTTAATGCATAATGATCCAATCAGAGTAATTACCGTAGCCACCTCCTCAAACATTTCTCATTTCTTATTGGGAACACTCAAATCCTCTCTTTGAGCTATTCTGCAGACCCTTGAGTATTTCCACGGCATTGCTATCAGTTCACATGTATCCTTACCTGTCTGTCACACAGTGGATTCTCAGTATCTGTTAAGACACTATAGCCTCTCTGCTTGGCTCTCAGCCCATTTCAAATCATGGCTCGATTAGAATTATTTGTTTACTCTTTGGAGATGGTTCTTATTTAGTCTTCAACTGTCATCCTCCTGCCTCAGTTGCACAGGTGTTGGGGTTACAGATATGTACTGACATCTCCGTTCTCCCAGATATTTGAAATAGACAATAACTTGTTAAGCATCCCCATTGTGCTAAATGTAGCAGGACGTGCTTGGTTTTCCTGCAAGCCATTGCCCAGTGCAGAGCTTGCTTCTACCCGCCCCTTCCCTTTACCTTTCCCAGACCACCCACTCTCCACGTCTATGCTATCAACTGTTTTAGCTTTTGCATATGAATGAGATTACATTGTATCACTACTGGGGCTGGCTTAGTTCACTTAGCACAATGCCCTCTAGGTTCATTCCCATCATTGCAAATGACAGACAGGCTTTTACACTCCTTGTGGTCACAGGGATTCCACCGAGGCCACTCATCCCATTTTCTCTATCCATCCACTAGATGATGATCTCTTCAGTTGCTTCCATGTTTTAGCTATTGGAGTGATGCCGCAGTGAGCATGGAAATAGAGTGTGCTCTTGACACACCAGTTTCAGAACCATGAAATGTACTCCTGTGGGTGTGATAGGTGCTTCCTGCGGATGTTTTATTTCACCTTATTTTGTCGAGAAATGTCCATACTGCTCTCTGTAACGGCTTTGCTGATTCGGCTGGTGTGTGTGTGTGTTCTCTCTTTGCAGCTTTGCTGGCATTTTGGGTTTTGTCTTTTTGGATGACTATCGGTGACGTGATATCTCACCACGGTTTTGCTTGCTTTTCCCGGATGGTTAGTGATGCTTAGCATTTTCTATCTACCTGTCAGCCATTCGTGTGTTTTCTCTTGACGATGCCTATTCAGATCATTTGCCTATTGTTTAATTGGATTGTTTGCTTTTTAACTATTGAGATGTTTGACTTGCTTATGTAGTCTGGATATTAATCCCTTGCTGGATGAATAGTCTGCAAATATTTTCGACTATTCTGTGGGATGTCTCTGCTCTGTTGATTAGTCACTTTTCTGTGGAGAAGCTTTGTGGTTTAATCTAAGCCCATTTGTCTTTTTTGGCTTTTGTTGCCTGTGCTCTTTGATTCATATAAAAAAACAACATCTCCCAATCCAATATTCTGAAACGTCCCCTGAGTTTTCTTCATTGAGACTCCCTCACTATATCTTGGACCACAATCCTCTTTTGTTTTTTGTTTTTTTACTTTTTATTTTTGTTTATTTTTGACAGGGTTTTTCTGTGTAGCCCTGGCTACAGTCTGGGACTCACTCTGTAGACCAGTCTGTCCTCAGACTCACAGAGATGCGCTGCCTCTGCCTCTCAAGAATGAAGGGTGTGTGCCACCACCACCCAGCATACCACAACACTCTTAATGTCCCTGCCCTTCACCCTCCCCTATAGAGGAGACATATTGGCTTTTCTGAGAGACACTTCTGAACACCTCTCCTGGGCTTAATCTGAAGATCTGAAGATAGAGAGAGGGAGAGAGAGAGAGAGAGAGAGAGAGAGAGAGAGACTGACTGACTTTTGGCAGAATATTTTCCCATGAAGTCATCGTTGAATACACCCCCCTCTCTTTCCCATTGCTATTCACTTCTGTATCTCATAGGTTGGGAACAATTCAAGAACTTGATGTTTTTAAAAACATCTTGGCTAATACATGACAACAGTTTTTGTTTTCATTCTTTTTTAATTTATTATAAATGTGAACATATATTTTTTAAATGTCTCATTAACATGTCCAATAGGACAGAGATCTGGGCTGGTATGTGGCTCGGTGGTAGAGCATCAATCTAGGGTTCTGTTCTCAGGAGTGCAAGTCAGAGCAAATGTACAACAAAACACAGCTCCTATGTCATGCTAGATGCTTCTGCTAGCTCCTTAACCCTCTTGTGGATCCTCTATTATAGGTATTTGTACTGGGTTGGCCTGTTGCTGTTCTAATGTTAATGCTAGTTCCTTGAGAAGGCTTCACCCCCAGCAGATCATCTCCTCATTTTAACTGGTCAATAAAAGGCTAGAGCCTGTGATTTGTCAGTGGGGGTGTGGGTGTGGGTGGGGGTGTGGGTGGGGCTGAAGACTTGAGAGAGAGTAGGAGGAAGAGAGAAGGAGAGAGAGGATAGAGGAAGAGGTGGAGGAAGCCACAGTAGACTATAACCGAATGGCCAGGAGAAACTGCAAGTAGCAAAGTGTCTCATAGCTGGGGAACAAGTTAGATTAGCAGTAGATCTGGCTTATAATTAAAACATCTGGATTGTGTGTCTTTTATACGGGCTTATTATGGTTAGAAATTCTAGCAACAGGTATTATCATTATTCATCATTGTGATTAGTATTGTCGTCATTTTTATTTCTATGATCTCACTTGCCAGATGATTCCCCAGAAGGATAAATTGAGGTGTTTAAAGAGGCACCACTAGTGGGTGTGGACTGGCTAGAGCCCTCCTTCTCCTCTGTTCATGTGGCATTGCCTTGCTGTCTTTTCTTCCATTGTTCTTTTCTCTCCTTTCCCTCATCTTGTAGTCTCCATTTCCCGGGGAGCACTCCAATTTTACTAGTAGTAGTCAGCCTAATCAATCTGGTTCTACACACAGCAACATTTAACATGTGCTGAATAGACAAGGTATGAGTCAGGAGAGGTTTGTCTGATAGAGAACTTAGGAGTTACATCCCCATAGGCAAATGATGTCTCAGGCATGCTCACAATTCTCTTGCTATAGTTATTGGTGTCAGGTTAAATGACTTGTCCAAGGTCACACGGCTAAGAAGAGGTGGAAGAGAAAATAAAGGTTTCGGGCATGGAAGTCAGCCCACCCCCAAGTGTGTGCTGTGTGCTCCTTTTCTCTTCACTATCTTCATTGCTGCCCCAGGTGTGGGGAGCTCTCAGCCTCTTTTAGGGGCCTCCTGAAGCTGGGTGCACTTAGATGGATTCTTTCTGGTTAATTGAAGTGTTACTATAGTAACGGCAACACTAAAAGCCAGAATAGTAGGTACATATTTCACACCCACAGACTTGGTGTACAAACACATTACTTCATTTTCCTATAACTCGTGTTAATTTCTGACCTCAGGCCTTTATTCTGCTTAATGCAGGAAATGTTATTCCAGGCACTCTCAAGCACATTCAACAAAATCCAGTCTTTCTCAGCTAATTTTGACTTAAAAGCTACTAACTTAGGATGACTTCCCTTTTCCTGGGAGTGGGGGGTCGTAAGATAAAAGGTTGGAATTCTTTGAGCTTTAGAGTTTGGTCAGGGTGGTTTGTGGGATGCCCTTGAAGGGAGAATGCACTGTCTTGGTGCTGAACTGTGGTCATATCACAGCTTTCTGTGGGCACAGTCCTTGGATATTTCTTTTGTCTTGATACTTTCATCCTTCCTAACTGAAGTGCTGGCTCTCCCCCTCAGCTTTCTTGGTCAACACCTCCCATGCCTCTCCCAGAGTGGAGAAAACTCAGAGGCACTTTCTGTCCCCTTGCCTTTAGGACAAAATAAGAAAGAAAAGAGGAAAAACAATAGTCAAGTTCTGAAATAGTGGGCCAGCGAGATGGCTCAGTGTGTAAAGTTACCTGCCACCAAGCCTGAAGACCTGAGTTCAATCCCCATACTCTACATGGCAGAAGGAGAGAACGGATTCCAGTGAGCTGTCCCGTGACCTCCACAAGTGTGGTATGGCATAAAAATAGATAAACAATATAATAAATTATACTAAATAATAAATCTTTTAAAAAGAGCTCAAGTGTTGTCGTGTGATGATTAGCCACCTCATTAGATTGAGAGACACCTGAGGGATTAATGAAGCACACTTCCGGTATCTCTGTGACAACATTTCCTGTAGACAGATGGCTCATCAACAGAACAGCAACTGACAGGTAAAAGCCCACTCTGAATGTAGATGGCACCACAAAAAGCAGCAGAAAGAAGTCTGCTAGTGTGCAGGTTCACTCTTTGTCTCTCTGCTTCCTGGCCACCACAAGAGAGCAGCTTACTTTCCCTTGGGCTCTTGCTGCCAGTGTTCATCAGGAGCCAATAGCAAAGGAACTAGCCAACTGATCACAAGCTGGAACTGCACATACAAAGGAATCCTTTTCCCTTTTCAACTCTTCACCCCACTCTGGTATTTTGTCATAGCAACAAAGAGCTAGCACATAGATTGTCTGTGCATCCCTTGTCTTCCCCCAAAGCAATGCTGTTTCTCATTTCCAAATTTAAATCTTCCGGCATGCCTCTTTTGTTATCTGCTCACCAGGTCTCTGCCTTATTCGACTGACCAAAGAAACACTGAGAACTTTCTCCTCACCCATGACCTTCACAGATGTACAACTTTGGGATCCATCATAAGTGAGCCTCCACCCATGATCACCTCCACCCATCTTCACCCGCTCAGCCATGGCCTACTGCCACCAGGGCCTGCAACTCGTCTCACAGATCATCTCAGCCTCTGCCCAGCCTCGCTCTTCAGTTCTCCCCTTCTTGCATCCCATCGACCCCACCAACTAGCTGGTACCTTCTTTATTTCATTTCATTTCATTTATGTACATACATAGATGTCTGTTTGTTTTATTACCTGTTTGGCTTGCCCTGAATCCTTTTTGGAAATAGCAAGGTCTAAAGACAACATTGTACTTGCTTATCTTTCCATCCCCATCCAGGAAATAAGACTCAGACTCAAACTATATTTACAAATACCTTGGCCATATAGCTAGGCTCTTCTCTGACTAAATCATAACTAAAGTAACCCAATTATTTTAACCTACATTTTGCCATGTGGGCCGATTACCTGTGCTTAGGTACCATGTGATCATCTCTTCACAACTTCCTGGACAGATCTTCCTGTGCCTGGTTCTATCCCAGAATCCTTTCTGCCTTCCAGATGTCCCGCCTTCTATTTCCTGCCTAAGCCATAGGTCATAGACATTTTAATCAGCAGTGATATCTCCATACGATACACAAGATAGTCTCTCTACAAAGGACACTATTACAATCTCTTTCCAGTTCCAACGACTAGAACTACGCACCATGCAAGCAGCAAATAGTCCGTGGTCTCCATATTGTTTTCATTTAGATGACTTCCTTGTTTGAAGTCTCTGGTGTTTGTCTACCTCTCTTAGTCAGTTACCCTAGTTAGGGCAAAGGAAAAATAAGACTAGTAGTTTGTGTTGTCTAAAACATTTCATGCTCTGGGTTGAAAACTCATTGACATCAACTCATTGGGAATTCCCAGATGTATAGGGTCCTAGAAGGAAGCTAAGCCATGTTTCCCCCACGACTACAGAAGAATATTTATCAAGGATGTGGGGATTGGTTTCAGGCTCCTATGGGAGAGGAGGATTACATTCCCGTACTTAAGATGGGAATCCACGTGAAAAAGAAGAATTCTCCCCTAGTTCAAGTATTTGATGAGTTTTTATTGTGTGTGCAACGCTGTGCCATGCACGGGGAGTATAACTGCCACCAGGACTTGGCTGAAGCATTTGCTGGGGCTTGTAAGCATTATGGGAGGAATTTGAGAAAAGCTTCTATTTCCACCAGCCAAGAAAGTAAAGCCCAAGAAATCAGCTTGGTGATTTTTTTTTCTTTTAAAAAGTCTCTCCTTTTACCCGCAAGCTAATGGGGCTGAGAGAGGACGAAGTCACTTTATATTGGTCTCAGAGGAGGTGAGACATTGCCTTAAGTTCACTGCTTCAGTAATGAGCTTTCTCTACAGACCTCTCAGCTCTCGGCCACCCACATGTAGTAAAAGAGTCTTGGGATTCCCTTGCTCCACTGTTAACACACAGGGCCTTGGCCGTTATCACCTTGAGCTCCGTTTTTTTTGTGTAAAAGGGGTTGGGCTAAAGGGGTTACAATCACCTATGATTCTTGGACTATCTGCAGTTCCCCATTACTGGCTCTGAATATCTTAAAATTTTCATCCAATTTTAGTTACGCGTACAAATTTCCTTTCTGGACTACAAGTTCTATGTAAACCAGTTTCCTTCTGTCCCAGAAGACAGCAGGCCTTCTCCCTTCCCCACCCTTTTACCAGGCCTCCCAAGGGACACTAAGAACATTCATCCGTGCACTCTGCGTCGGTGGCGTCTCCACTGTCGAGGAGACGTGCCCACTGCCTTTCCCACCACCGACCTTCAAGGTGGCCATATGTCAGCCTCCCAGGGTAGCCACTTCCAACTCTGACATTCATCTCTCCAGACCCTGTGTGAGTTCATTTATATCTCCCTCAGGTCCTACATCTTGAAGTAATGTGCTCCAGGAGTTTATTGTCCATTTCTTTTATTTGCTCTAGCTGCTCCTCGATCGTCTTCCCCTGGAGTGAGCACTTGCGAGCGTGAGGAGTCCATGTGCACTTTCTCGAGGTTATCGATGAGCGTGCTGAGTCCCACCCTGCCCTTGCCCGGACTCCGAGTGCTCTTGACCTTTAGGGCTTGACTCCCCTCAGCCACCCTAGCTTGTTCTGTCTCTCTTCCTTCCCCAGTGTCACGACATGCATGGGTGCTGCTGTTTGGGGTGGCTCCCACCCCTTGCTGACAACTGGCAAGTTTTCCGAGCAGCTGGAGCGAAGTGGTATTTCAGACTCACGTACTGGGAGCTAAGTAATTTCAAACACCCATTCCTGGGTTTGGATAGAGATGCTGATCACAGGGCTTGGATCTGTTTATTCTTAAGCGTACTGTACCCGCCATGTTAAACTTACCTGTCCCCTTTCAGCCAGCTTCCACACATTCAGTTGATAACGACACAATCTGACATTCAGTGCACTTTTAAAACGCCCTGGGTTCGGCTTGTGTTGTCTCCCTTAATCCTTTCTGCAGCTTCATGAGTGGCCAAATTTTGAAGAAGAGGGAATCGGGAAGCAGAGATTATGCGTAGCTTGGTCAGCACACCGCTGGCCAATGGCAGCGCCTAGATCAAGACTCAGGAAGCTAATATTTTCAGCTTTGATGCTGTGAGCATTCGACCCCTGGCTCTGGGTGAGAATCACCGGGAAGCGTCGGAAAACGTGAGCCTTCCTCCCCTGCGCAGTTATGAAGGCTGCATCATTATCCTCTGAGCCTCTGACCCATGGGATTAGATGAGGTGAGATCCAGAGGTGAAAGGACCTGGAAATTGGAGGCTCGACTGACAAGATAGTGAAATCTTGTCTTAAAAAACAAGTAATTTTTTAATGTATGCGTTGCATAATCCTATTATACCATTCTTCTTAGGTTCTGGAGTCACCACCCCAGTTCTAGGAGAATTTGCTTGTTATAAAATCTCTCTCTGTGTGGCAAGGGTGAGCAGCTCAGAGCACAGAACCACTTAGTCTGGAACAAGCTTCTGCCACAGCCTTCTAAGAGCTAGGATCACAGGGCTGTGCCGCCGTGCCTGGTTCGTGTTAGTGACTTTTAAGTACACAGTTTCATGTGACGTTGGATATATACACATTATGTAGCTGTCGCCACCTTCCTGTCTGCTCCTCTTTCATCATTCCAAGTGGAAATCTACATCAGCTAAACCATAGCTCCTCACTCCCCCCCAACACACACAGACACAGACATGTTATATTTGCCTGTATGTAGAAACATGTAAGTTTGTGGGTGCATGAGTGCATGTGGAAGCCCAATGTTGGGAATTATCCTTGGTAGCTTTTCTATCTCGCTCACTGAGGAAGGATCTCTCAAACTCAGAGCTGGCTAGTCTCAACAGACAAGTAGTCCTGGGGATCCCAGTGTCCACCTTCAGAGGCTACGATTACCCTCACGTGGCCGTTTTCCCTATCAAGGGGACTTAGTCCAGCAAGGACTCACATCACCTTCCCCGTGTGGGTCTTGGTCTATCATTTTTGCAGTAAATGCCTTTCTGATCTACCTTCCTTTTGGTCATGAGTTCCTTTGTGCCAAGAGTACTCTTTGTTTCTAACAGAGGTAAGCAGTCACAGCCCACCAGGCACTTACAGGGATTCCGGGGATCCGAATTCTGAGCCTCACGCTTTAATGTGGTGCCTGCTGTCTCTCAGCCCCTGCCTTCTTCATATGTGAGTAGGGTACCACGTAGATGCAGCAATGCAGCGCTTGCCCTGATGTGTCTGGCTTCTTGCACTTAGTCTCATCCCGAAAAGACCATTCATGATATAACATCGATGAGGACAGCCTTCGCTGTTAAGGATGAATGCTACTCCACTGCGTGCCTATATTATATTGCGTTCATTTGTTTTTGTTTCCAAGCTCAAATTGGCCTTGAACTTCCCAGGGGGCAGAACCCATAATCTTTCTGCCTGAGTCTCCCAAATGCCACACAATCATTCTTCCTTGCACAGGACTTTCAGGAGCATGCCTTCTAGAAAAGACTAAACTTGGTATTGCCCTGATTTCTGTCACTAAGCTATTCCTGATAAAAAGAGATGTCATTCCTTCTTCCTCACGTTGATTTAAGTGTCTAAATGCCCTCTCCTAGAAAGGTTCATCAAAAGCCTAATGGACGGATCTAAGTTGATTACAGGTACTGGTTCTTCTCTTATCTCAGGAGCTCCACCAATGCCTTCTCTCCCCTGCACCTTTTGATGGCAGAAGATGACTGTGCACCCTTCCAGGGAGCTTCTCTTAGGAAACCCTGAGGTCTCCCTCTCCAATGACCTTGTCCTCGGTTTCTTGTCCGGGACAGCTACGCAGGCATTCACCTGTTTGGATGCACTCCAATCCCCGGTAAGATGGTCATCCCATTAAGTGCTGCCTGTGCCCTCCCCAGCACAGAGCTGAGCCAATAAGAGGGTGGCAAAAATCCTTATTTAATCAAAAGGAAGAAGCCTGCCTCCCTCTTCCCCTGCCAAAATCGGGACTTCTCACTGATATCAGAGACACGAGCTACATGTGCCATTACCAAGATGCCATACTCTTGTACACTCTACCTCCCCCTCCCACTTCCCAAACCGTGGGCAGAGCTGGCATCAAACAAAATGTTGGTGGGGCACAAAGTTCCCCAATCCAACCAGCCTTTGCTTATTTTCACTCGGCTCCCACACTCCTTCTTTCTAAGCGCCATATTGAGTCTCTTATTCTCTTCTCGTCTTCTCCATCTTCCTTCGGACTTCTATGTCCTCTGCAAGGTGCTGAACAGTCACTGGGGCTGTCACATCAACCCTATAACTGTTCTACTTCCTCTGCTCTGCCACTGTCACCTTCTCACCCTGTCAGAGGATTCCTGTGGCCCCGGGGTGTTGGAGAAGCCCATCTCCTCTCTATAGCACTCAAGGTTTCTGTTATCCCTGTGATCCAGCAACATCCTCTCTCCTCCTCCCGTGTACCCCCAGTCAATAACACTACCACGAAAGCTTCTTCTCCATAGGTTGGGGACTTGGTCCAGGTGTTATCCTGTATCATTGTCTGCTTGACTGTGGAACAGCAGAGACCATGGTTCTGAGAATGGAGCTTCTCTGGGCCTCTTAACCACATCGGAGGTGGCAGTAAGTCCACCCATTCTGACAGAAGGCTCTTTCTTGATTCTCCCTTGTTTCCTGTCTGTGACCTCCAAGCACAAGGTGCCCAGACTTTCTTGATGACAAGCTGGGATCCTCTTAGTGAGATGTGCCTCTCTGGATGATGTCCTAACCCTGCACAGCAACAACCTGTCCTAATCCTCTCCCGGACCTCTGTCCAGGCCTTTTCAACCTGGTCCCAGGAAATCATCACAGATACTGGTCTCTTGCTGAAAGTTTTTTCTGGTCCCAAACAACCTATGAGGCACCCTGTCCTCTAGCCTGCAGTTGAGTGCCTCATAGGCACTGAGTGCCATCCTGAGTGCCAGGAAGTCTAGCATGGACCCTAAGTTAGCCGTGCTTTTAACCTGTCTTCTGGTCTTCATACCTTTCCCTTGCTCCTGGTTTACACAGAGCCCAAATCCATATACTGTGCCAGGACAGTGGGAGAGAGGAAGAGAGAGAAGGGGGCCTAAGGAGAGAAATGACACCCTGGTGCGAGCCCAAGGGCAAGCTGAAACCAACATGCTCTCTATTTATACGGCAATGCACCCCTTCTATTACAACCCACTTAAGGTAGCAACATTGGTATTAGCGAAGAACAGATCAACTAATGAGAGTGATTAAGTCTTGGCTCTGAGAGAACCGGTTGTATTACTGGGCCCTGGTTTCCCTACTTGCAAAACGGGGACAGTTAAGACTTGCATGAGTTAAAAGCATCATCGCCTGTTGCTTTTGTCAAGTACTTTCGTGAGGGTTGGGGCTGCTGCAGCATCGATCTGGGCGGATTTGACTTTCAGAGCACGTAGATTCAGATGAAATGTCAGGTGGAGATAGTCAATGGGAGAAACTGAAGTGAGGAAGTGACCCATGTAGACATTTGGCAGAAGAGCTCTCAAGATGGAAACTTCAAACACAAAGGCTCCTTGGTGAGAGAGCCTTGGGTCTTTGGGAAACAGCGGAGAAGAGGTGTGGCTGAAAAGAAGCTGGGGAGGAGAGGCATAAAGTACATGATGTGGGAAGGAGCCCCCCATTCCTGGGTCTACTAAGAATATGGCCTTCTATCTAGGAAGATAGGGGCTCGACACAAGGGTTTTCAGCAGACGGATTACAGGATCTGACTTCGGAGGACTTCTGTGTGGGAAGTAGCCCAGACACAAGGATAGAAACGGGAAGAGTGACATCCAAGGACAGGAGAATGGCTGGAACTGGGAAGCTGGTGGAGGAGGTTGTAAAGGCGGTGAGAGTCCTAAAGGAAGACATAGCAGGGTTTACCAATGGTTTCCATGTTGGACATGGAGCGACCGTTGCTTTGAGGAATTATGAGAGGGCAGTGGGTTGTGGGTTGATTGGCTACTTGTGGTAGGATGGAGCCCAGGGCTCTGCAGATTCTGGGCAAGTGCTCTATACCACTGACCCACATCCCCAACCCTAGGGAAATGGACTTTTTATATATTACAGAGAGAGTCTAAGGGACTCTGATCCTAAGTATTGCTCAGGGTTAAGTGTGGGGAACTTACCAGGTATTCCTGTAATGCAATGGTTCTCAGTCTTCCTATTGCTACGTCCCTTTAATACATCTCCTCATCTTGTGGTGACCACGCCCCTGCAACCATAACAGCATCTTTGTTGCGACTTCATAGCCGCTATGAATCGTAAAGATCTGATATAGGACTTCCAGGGGGTCGCGACCCACAGGTTAAGAACCACTGCTGTAGCAGGAGGACCAGCAGTTGGTTTTATGCATCTGGTTTTCCAGAGTGAGGTCAGAGCTGCAAACTCAACATAGCTTGTGTGTCAGCAGCACGGAGATGGTGTTTACAGACAGAGCGGCTGAGGGCTCCAGTGTACCCGTCCCCTCTACCCCCATTTGAAGGTCAAGACACACATAACAGGCGGAAGAAGACTTCATAGACTGTCATGTGCTGTGCACATTGCAAGAACAAACTGCATGAATATGACCCATAGCATCCTATAGACCAAGACTGATGGAGTATGGGCAAATGGAGAGAGAGCATCACGGGATTCTGGGGACCTGAGAAACCAGTTATGGAGCCTCTCATTTTACTCACAAGACACTGAGGTCCAGGAGGATATAAAAGGCTTATTCAAGGTCACGCATCTCCTCAGGGACCTAGACATCCTGGACCCGAGGAGCCTGAACCGCTGGTGTGATGTTGTTTCCTCCACACAACACACCTGCTCACAGTTACTGCTTCGGCTGTCTCGGAATCTGTTAACCGGGGCCAAGTAATTCTTCAAACCCAAATCTAATTATATCGCCTTGTGCTTTTTACACATGCTATTTCCTCTGCCTGGAATACTCTGCTTCCTCCCACTTCTGTCTGGCAAATTCCTGCCCCATCTTTCATTCCCTGTTAGAATAGCCCTTTTCAGGGAAGAAGTCCTTAGCTTGCCTGGTAGAGCCCCGGCATCAGCCCTCTGAGTGTCAACAGGGCACTTGTCCTGTGGCTTCTCTTGCACTTACTGGGATTTAACCCCCTTCCCTGGCTGCCTGGGAGAGTTTCCCTATGACCTCTCCGCTTCATATAATGAGTGACACAGAGGGAAGGAAGGAAGGAAGATCCCTCACAGTAGTTGAGGACAATAGCTGGGCTGTCATTGAGTGACATTTCAGTTCCTCTGACCTGAGTCTGCTTTTGGTTCACAAAGTGACAGTGACTTCTGAGATGGGAATTTGCTTTCCTCCCCTCCTTTGTCATCCCACAGC
This sequence comes from Rattus rattus, assembly GCF_011064425.1. Classification (NCBI taxonomy): domain Eukaryota; kingdom Metazoa; phylum Chordata; class Mammalia; order Rodentia; family Muridae; genus Rattus; species Rattus rattus. Next base: position 20,314,198 of record NC_046157.1, read on the forward strand.
TCAACGAGCAGGCGACTCTGGGACCACAAAACAATTCAGACATTATAAGTGACTGCTGTTTTTTTTTCTTTTTGTTTTCAATTTTCTTTCTCCTATCAGTATACAGCTGGCTGTTGTTTGCCTTTTGCTGTTAGACAAGATTTGTGCTCGGGCTGAGGCTAGGCACAGGCATTTACACACACACACACACACACACACACACACTCTCTCTCTCTCTCTCTCTCTCACACACACACACACTCACACACTCTCTCACACACACACACTCACACACTCTCTCTCTCTCTCTCTCTCTCTCTCTCTCACACACACACACTCTCACACACACACACACACACACACACACACACACACACCCACACACACACCACACCACCACACTACCCCATCACACCACACACCCACCATAACACACACACACATACACCCACACACACACACACCACACACCACACACACACACATACACATGCACCACACACACACTCACACATATACCACACACACACATATTTACACCACACACACACACTCACACACACATCACATCTCACACACACTCTACACACACACACTCTCACACATATACCACACACACATATTTACAATACACCACACACACACACACACACACACACACACAATGTGTCTCCTGGGAAAGGCTATACTATATTGGTTTTCAGAGGGAGTCACCCAGAAGGGAGAGAGGGAACAGCCTTGTTCTCTCAGCTTTGCCACCCTTGAACTCAAAAATGTGTTCTTTTTAATCTCTTGGAACCTCAGCTCCAGATAATTCTGGAATTTCTACATCGAGAGTGAATGCTAAGAACTCTGGTCACCCCCCACGTTCACTGCTCCTTGGCTTGTTTGTTTGGGATAATTTGGTATTAATTACTATATTTACATTCAGCTTAATTAACAGTGTTCAGATAGGTGGAGGATGGCTCTTACTAGGAGTAATTATCACAGAGGTTATTGCAAAGGTCTAAGAAAGTGGCAGGAGATGCTCCCGCCGCCGCTGCTGCTGCTGCTGGAACCAGCCCTTTGGATTTTGTTCCAAGTAAATAATTCTAAGATTCTCTCCAGGCTGGGTTGGCCAAGCACCAGGGGATGCCTGGAGCAGGTGGTGAGCCAGGCTCATGAGGAAACTGTCCCTTTCTTAGTGTCCATCCTCTGGAACTCTCTGGGATTGAGAGTCCTTGAGTAATCACTGGTAATCAATACAACACAGTAGGATGCAATTAGGATTAATTAGCTCAGTGTTGCAAGCAGGCTTGTTCCTCAGCCTGTGCCTCTGAGTGTCTCCCTCTCGGCTCCTCCCTGAAGATGATGATTACTTTTCCTGTTTCCCCAGACAAGGGTGTTGTCTCTCCTCTTGCTGAGCCAACCTCCCTCTGCAGCTCATTTATAAGGCGGAGAGGGGAAGCCAGGAAGGGATGTGGATGATGGTGGGAAGAGGAGAGAGAGGGAAGAGTGCAAACAGTGGGAAGGGGAAGGCGGTGGGAAGATGTGTGAAGGACAGAGGCTTCAAGTGCTTTTCAAGAGACACACAGACTCATCCAGAAGGCATTTGCCTCCTTTCCCAGCCAGCCAAACAGCCTCTCCTTATTCCGTGCAGTTTATGGAATACCATGCTTTTGTCTTAATCAAAGGTGTTTCTAGGGTTTGGAGAGATGGCTCACCAGTTAAAAGCCCTTGCTCTTCTTGCAGAGGACCTCAGTATGGTTCCCAGCATCCACATCAGGTAACACAACAGCTGCAGATCCAGGGGACTCAACGTCTTCTTGTCTCCGTGGGCGCCGGAACGCACATAGCACACACACACAGACACACGAACCAACATGTAGAATGCAAAATAAATCTTCGAAAAAGAGATGTTCTATATTCCAAATACTTGTACCTTTGCAATGGCAAAATCAATCCTCTAGGGATTGGGAGTGTGGGGGGAGGGTTGGGGCAATACGTCCAGCATGGGAAGGGGTCCAGAGATTCTAGAAACTGGCTTCTACTCTCCAGACCTCTTGGTCTGTGCGGCTCGCACTGCTTCTTCAGAGCTGACCTCTGGCTTAGATAGGTCTGTGCACGGACTATGCCTCCTCTCCTCCAGGTCTTTGCGGCTCCTTTCGGGCCCAGAATGGGTTTTATCTTTGTGAGTTCTTCTTTATGCAGCACATGACAAGCTTCAGCATTCTGTTGCCCTGGAAAGTCTCCATCTCTGAGGTCTGGTACTGTCTCCCATTTCACGGCACCCCATAAAGGGCTTTCTTAGAGCACACCCTTTCTGTTCCACCACTCTGGAGGGACTGGGAGGGGGTGCACCCTGACTCCTACCGCCTGCATCTGCCGCCAGCCTTCTGCTTTTCCCGAGGTTTCCTTTACCTAACATTTTGTCACGCGAACTGCTTCACCTGCAGTCTGTTCTAATTCTCCAAAGCATTCCAGAAAGTCTAACGTTTTCATTCTACCAAAGGATTGTTTGGGGGTGCTTTCTGGCTCTCTCTTAGAAGCACACTTCTCTTGTTTAAATTGTTCGGGTCCTTTGTCTTTCCCACTCCTTCACTTCCTTAGCTCATCTTATTTTATCATTAAAGTACCCCTTTTGTTCAGCAGAGGGCTCCCTTCCCATCCGTGCTAGTAGCCCTGACACCTAGGATTTGAAGCTTGCGCTCCACGACTTTCTCTGCCGACTTCGAGCCACCAGAAACACTAGATCACTTAAACTTGGAACCAATCCCGCCTTACTTGGCGTGGCTGCGCTAAGGGTCCCTCTGCTGCGGAGATTACTCCGCCTCTCTAGGATCGAGCATCCTTTGGATACCCTCCCAGTGTGCCCGAAGTCATTAACTCACTCCCTGCATCCCCTACTGGTTCTTCATACAAGGTTCGGTAGGGTGCACATCACCAACGCCAGCCTTCAGCGGAGGAAACTAAGACTTGGAGAGGTTCACCCAAGGTCTTGTGGCGACCGAGGCTAACTAGCAACCGGTCAGCTCTAGCTTTTCCGTTCAGCTCAGCAGCTTAGCATCTCGCTATTGCTGGAGTTTATGACAATCTCCCGGGTTTGGTACGCGGTCCTTTACTCATTCACATTTCAAATCCACAGGCAGAAAAATGTTTCTCCCTGGCTAAAAGGGCTGGGGTTTGGGGGACTCGGAAGGGGGGTGTTGGGGTGGGGGGGAGCTTAGGCTCCAAGTTGGAGTTGGTTTGAGATAGGGGTGGCAGAGCACGGTAAGGTAGGACCTGGCAAAGGATGGCAAAGGCTAGAGACCTAGGACAGAGCCAGCTTCTGTCCACCCATCCCCACAGCTCGCAGGCTAGGGGCCGGAGTCCTGCTAGGGGGCGAAATGGGGATGCAGGGCGCCCCCTCGCGCTCTCCCGCGCTCCTCGGGGCTGGCGGGTGAAGCGCCAGCAGTCGCAGGTCCTCTCCATCCCCCTCCTCCTTTTCTCTCCCGCTCCCCTCCTTCTCTCCTCTGGCTCCCAACTCCTCCCCCACGTCTCCCCACCTCCTGCTCCCTCACTCTCCTCCTCCCGGCTCGCTCCGGCGCGCGGGGTCTGGAGCTAGTTGGAGCGCGGGGGTTGATGCTGGAGCCCAGCTCCGCCGAGGCCGGCGGGTCGGCCGCGCATCCAGCGGCTGTTGGAGCAGCCGGAGCGCAGCGGGCCCGACAGGAGTCGGAGACTGTGACGGAGCGCTGAGCCCATACCCGGGATCCTTGCTGTTCGGCCATCCCATTCCCAGACCGGCCGCCAGCCCTCGGATTCGTCGCTGTGGTCACACAGCCCCGAGCCCAGGGCCGCGGGGAGCCCAGCACCTGCGCGTGCTGCCGGGAGGTGAGTCCGGGAGCTCCCGGAGCTTTTTTCCTCGCCGGCTGGGGCTGCGAGTTGCAAACTTCAGCAACTCGGATGGGTAGAGGGGTGGGAGACCGGGGGCGCTGGTAAGTTGGAGGCAGGTTGGGGCGGCTTCAGGGGGCTGGAGAGCGAGCCCTTGGGCTTCAATGATGTCTGGGGCCACCCCGGCTGGGGCGCCACCGGTGCCTCTGCGTTCCCGATACCCGCCCGCCCGCCCCGGCTTCTGGCTCCACTGGGCTGCGATCAGCGCGTCTAGGCTGCAGCCGCGGCGGAGACACAGAGCTCGGGCCTGGAGGAGGGGGACGGACCAGGGAAAGGCTGGGGGAGAGCTGGGCAGGGGCGCGGAGACTGGGCCGAAATGGAGGCTCAGCAGAGGGCGGGCGGGTAAACCTGGCAGAGAGAGAGTGCGGGCGGCGAGGCGCGTGGGAACGCGTGGCCGGCCCAGAGTGTGAAATCTCCCGCGCAGGGACGTCCCCTTGCCGCGGCCACCAACCCGGACCTCGCCGATTCTTCCCAGATCCCTCCACCTCCTAAGGTACTCCAGCCTTAACTGGGCCCTTCGGAGCCCAGACTCTGTCCTCTACGGCCCTGGATGGAGCAGCCCGGGGCCCCTCGCTCCCGCCTCAGCCAGAGAAGAGGGTGCGGCGGCGGGAACCCGGGACTAGAGGGGCGATTTCCTGATTTATTTTTCTCATGGTAATTTGTCTTTGTGATTGGGGCTGCCCATTCACTTTCCGCTCACGTCGTGCGGGAGATCCAGAGAGGAGGAGGGAGCGGGCGGGGGTGGGGGGTGTGCTTGGGCACCACGAGGGATGAGAACGGGAAAGGGGACCGGGGACCCGAGCCGGGCGGGAGTGGAGACGGAAGTAGCAGCATGATCCGAGGAGAAAAGGCGAAGGTGGAGAGGATCGGGCGAACGATATGGGCTCTGTGGCCGGCCTCAAACTTTAAAGCACCAGACGACCACCTGAAGCGCCGATCTCACCCCTCCTGGATGCCTTAACCCGGCCTGGTTCTGAGTCATCTCGCCCCACTGCGCCAGACATGAGTCGGCGCTGAGTTTGGTTCTAGAGCGGTGGCCTCGGGACTTTGTCCCCAGGCCTGCGATCCTCTTCTGGCTTTCGATCATTGGAGAAGAAAAGAGTCCGCAGAGCGCTTCTGCTCAGCCCACCTTGGTGGGCCATGCGTTCTCGGTCAGCCAAATAGGACTGGGGTATTGGAAGTTTGCCTGTGTCTAGAACCTACAAGATCCTGTCTTCACTGGCCCCAACTCCGATCTCTTTTCTCCACCCCTTTGTAAATTCAATCTCCTTCCACCCGTCTCAGCTCTCCCATTGCCCACCGTCGTGTGGACCTCATTCTGCGGTGCTCTGTTCAACCTCCTTACCCACCCACTCCCAATCTTTTAGCCCACCCCTTTCCAGTCTTCCTCACCCTCCTTGCCTTTTTTTCCCTTGGCATTTACAAGTGGTTTCTTGTCTTTCCGGAGTCCACGACCTTGAGGAAGGGGCAGAGGAGAACTCGAGCTTTAGAATACGACCTCACCAGTACGAGTGTGTGGTGTTGGTGTTGGTGCTGGGGGAGGGGGTGCAGAGTAAGAGGTTTGGAAAGAAAGCACCCTGTCTCGAATCTAGTTTCTTCCCAGTGCTGGGGGAAGAAGGGTTAAAACGAGAGTACAAGGTGGAGGTGGGGGGGTATCATTTCTGAGCAGCAAGAACCTTCTGGCTTTCTGGGCTTTAGTGAGGACTGTCCAGGAGGAAAGGCCACCTAGACTGTAGCAAATCACGAAAGGTCTGTGTACCAGGTGTGTGTGTGTGTGTGTGTGTGTGTGTGTGTGTGTGTGTGTGTGTGTCCTTCCGTCAGTCCTTTCTCCCTATCACCAGCTATCAACCACAGTTTAGGATGAACGGCGGATCTCCCGTCTCTACAGCTCCATCAGTGTGAACCTCAAGCATGTCTAAATCACCACGATGCAACCATCAGTACCAGGTGCTGTTGAAAAACATGCCAAGGTTCGGGGCAGAATGCGATGAACTTAGGCTTACCCAAGAGAAGATGGGCTTGGTGACTCTGAGGAAACAGGATTCACCAGCTGCCTGTTTACAAAGAGGATCCTACAGGCTAAGGGCCTGAGAGGGAGACTTCCTTAATGTCAAGGGCCAGACTACAAAAGGAGGGAGACCGAGAAGCGCTTTGATTACTCCTTTACTTTGGGATTGGATGAATCCCGACTTGGAAGCTCTTCATCCCATCGCTTCTTTGGTTTATTTGAATAGGCTTAAAGTTTTGTGGGTTTTGTTGTTTTTGATTTATTTACCTTATTCGTATTAATGTTTTTCCTTTGTGCATGCGTGTGTGTGTGTGTGTGTGTGTGTGTGTGTGTGTGTGTGTGTGCGCGCGCGCGCGCCTGTTGGATCCCTGAGAACTAAGACTGTGGATGGTTGAGAGCCACCATGAGGGTGGATCCAGGTTCTCTGCAAGAACAACAAATGCCCTTACCCACTGAACTGTCTCTCCAGCATTCCCTCCCCTGACCCTTTGAGACAAGGACTCATTCAATAACCTAGGCTGTCCACAGACTGGACACTCTTCTTGCCTTCTGGGTATTGGGATTACAAGTTCTTCTTAAGGTTTGAGATGGTAGAGGGCTTGGAGACTGTTAGTGTTGGGAAGACCGCAAACTTAAGACTCTGCAGCAAGAAAAGCAGGCATCAAAGTGCTGATGGGGAGGCAATTAGAACGGATGGATCTAAAGACAATCGGGTGTTGATGAAATGGTCCAAACAAATCAAACTTATGGCTTTTAGTTATCTGACTGAATATTATCTACAGGCTAAAAAAAAAATTAGGATTCTAAGACATGAGTATGTCCGCTCTGGAGGGAGAGGCATGCTAATATGTTTCTCTGTATCTCGGGGATCCCCTGGAATATTCCCCAGCCCTGCCCTACCTTCATCATGGGCCTTAGCTTCCTCTCATCTGACTATTACCAGTCAGTCTTCTAAGAGATGATAACTCTTAAGTCAGGGGTTCTGAGCGCCATGTGCCCACTGACACAAGGTTCTAATTCTGGAGCTGAAGCTAGAACTCATCCCTCTTCCCTTCCACGATCCCTAATCTCTCCAACGGAATTTAATGGATGTAAACTAATTTTATACTTACATGGTAAAAAAAAAAAAACTATGGCTTTCTTTTTTCCCCTTCTGATGTGGAAAAACCTTCAGAAGTTGGATGAAGGATGACTGGACGTTCACATTAGTTCTTCAGGAGTCCCAAGGAATATCTAGAAAACCTTGAGCGTGGTTCTAAAAGAGGGAAGGGAGTCCCCGGAAAAAGCAGGAGAGGGATGCTAGTCATTTGTAGGAAAGCCAACCTAAGGGAGATGGAGAGATGGCTGTTCTTCCAGAAGACCCAGATTTGATTCCCAGCACCCACATGGCAGCTCAAAACCATCTATAACTCTAGTTCCAGGGGACCTGACCCCCTCACACAGATACGCACGCAGGAAAACACCAATGCACATTAGATAAATAAGTAAATAAATAAATAAATAAATAAATAAGTCTTTTTTTTTTTTTAAAGTCAACCTAACAAGGCTGAAGGTTGTGGAATGCATGAATTTGGAAAGAAGATGGTATTGGGTTTAGTTGTTCTGAACATTGACCATAACACTCCTGTCCTTGGTGTTGGTTGCCCTTCTATATCATAGGGGCTCATACTATAGTCAATCAAGGCATTGCTTCCACTGAAGTCTGATGTGACAGAAGGTGCAGGGTCAAAGTTCCTGATCAGAAGTGCATACCTGATCTTGTTATTCCACCTCAAATGACCCCAGGGCTAAATTCTAAAACCCAACACTCAGTATCTCACGACCCTCAAAGGTTGACTTGGTTATTGTCTGCGTACAGGGCAGAGGAGACCAACAGAGGCAATACATTTGTGTGTTTCCTGATTACTGACCATCTACCCTGTGCTAGGAGCTGTAGACACAACAGCAAAGAAGACGTCTTTGGACGCCCTTGTCGGGGTGAATCAGCCTTTCCAGGAGAACACAGTTACCAACATTTCCTCCATGTCTGTGATAGGATTTACTGTGTCTGTGGTTTTTTCCCTGTACATTTGTCTAGGTGACCTGACATCTAATGTCAACTTGTCCAAAGGATTTGGGAGTTCAGACTTTGAACGGAGAAGACTAGGATTCGACTTCCTTAGCTGATACCACAGTCCCCTCCAGTGACTTCAGACATTTTTAATTGTCAAATGTGGCTGAACTCCCTTCTACCCTGGGTATTGACAAAGGCAAACACAGACATTTGGAGAGGACAACTATCCAGAAGGGAGTGTTGGTTGGTAATTCATCAGTTTAGTTTGAATGCTAGTAGCCCTGGCAGCATCCTCTGGATAATGGTCATCTGATCAGTGCCCCCATTTCTCTAGAACATGCGAGATGTATGTGTGCACGGTAGTCACTTCCGTAGAAGGAGTTTGCTTGAAATTCATAACTTTACATTTGAGTTCAGTTATCACCAGGATGGTCTTACCTTTCTGACAATGCTTAACTAACTTCGTTTTAAATGTACAAGATCCCACAGCGAGTGTCTCGGCTAACACAGTTTCATTGAATCAACAGAGCAGAGCTATCCCTCTGTGGCTTATATGGGCAACACATAGAGTTTTAGAGGCATAAAACCTCCCTTTCCAAACCTCCCTCCTCTCGGCTTGGGTTTAATGGCATCTGCTTAGCTCAGTATCTTTGTATGTGTCATTTCCACATCTGACAGATCTCCAAGGGTTCCGTCTGAGGAAACCTTCCTTCCACCACCTTGCATGCTAGAAAGTGGCAGCTAGAGAAATTCCGACTGGAAGCAGAGTTCTTAAAGGAAATGGAGAGAAGGGAGCTGTGTGTTCTGTGGCTCTGCTGTGCCCCTTCTCTTCTGCTTTGGTGGTTTTGCCTTCCTGAGCTCAGAGATATAAGCCAGACCTTGCAGAACACACGCTTTAATCTCGACAGGAGCAAGGGGCTTATTGATAAGAGCTTATTAGAGTTGGTGACTTGAAAGTGTGTGTGGGGGTGAGGGGGAGATGATAATTTTCTGTCTGCTTTGCTGCTTGGCATCCTGGAGAACGGAGGAGGGACCCTGGACTAGCAACAGCTCAGGAGTATTTGACCTTGAGCTTGAGTCCCGACCGTTGTGACCGTTGGCTTGTCTTTTTCTCCCAGTACTGTCTGGCCTGAAACTGGAGAATGAGGGCTCTACCTGGTCTCCCTCCCCAGAGTGCATGGAAGGCTTCAATGCCACATGCGCTGAGTCTTGTCATGAAGCTGCCTCACTGATCTGTCTTTAATAAGAATGCCTTAATCAGACTCACACACAGAACCTGTTTGAATCTGAAACCTTGCTGATAGTATCAGAATATCTCTGCCTTGAACCAGCAACCCCAGTGGCTGGCTAGCATCTTTTGTGATGGGAAAGGTTGGTTCTTGGAGGATGGCTGGCAACCATCTGTTCTACCCATCCCCAGAGGATGAAATTAGAAGAGATAGGTTTCAAGTATCGAGGAAGCTAAGTTAGCAATGAGGGTGCTCTCTGACTTGTCTGTAAAGCTATCAGATTCCTTTCCTATAAACAAGAAGATGACCCTCAAGGCCATCTTCAGCACTTAAATCACCAACCAATTTTGAATGGAGACTGAAGTGGTCTTCTTGCCCTCTCAGGGGTCGTGAATTGACTCTTGTGGATTCTTTGCCCAGTGAAGGTTTAGTTTTAGGCCAGTTTCTAACCCACCTTACACCCAGCCCCCCAGTTAGTAACTCACATGACTGCCAGTCTCTGCAGGCTCAGAAAGCAAGCATATTCTCCTTTTAACCTCAGCCTAAAAGTCCCATGGAAGTGAGTGTGCATGTGGGCTGGGCATGGTGTGTGTGTGTGTGTGTGTGTGTGTGTGTGTGTGTGTGTGTGTCTGTGTGTGTGTGTGTGTAACACAGGTGTAGTACGTTGCACAGTCAAGGCTATGCACTATGGTTTGACCATTAGACTATTTGTAGATTTTTCCTGCCCTGGATCTGATGTGTCCAGGGGACAACTTCAGGGTAACGTTTTATGGGGTGGCAAATGAGGTCCATCTCCCCTTGCTAACTCAAGTGGTCTACCGGGAGTCAGATTCTCCTCCTCACAGTTGTGACTATCTGGAGGGCCCTTCAGGATCCCAGCTGCAAGGCTAACAAAAGAGCCGCAGTTGGCTCTTAATTATTCAGGGATGGATGGATCCTGTATGCTAGGCACCCAACCAGAGGCCCCTTCCTCTTCTTTTGCTGTCTTCAGTAACGCTATACTTGGAGTGAGAAGCTGGCAGATCTTATCGTTTAATGCCAACTTTTGTTTCTAGCAGCCCGCCCCTCCTTCTCCTTCTCCAAGGCACCTCAAGGAAACAAGGAGTCCTCTAAGAGGCCTCATCCACCTAAAGCAGACTATTTTCAGGGACCGCACATTGTTGACTGGCTGGAGTATGTTTCTGTCCAAAAGCAGGCCAGAGGAGGAAAATATCATTGGGTCCTACTTCTGCAGGACCAAGTTCCTGTGAATGTCCCAGAATCCTGGCATCTTCTCTTCCTTCTCCACTTTGTAAAGCTTGTAGTTTGTTTATGGCATCGGTTGGTATCCTGGGTCTTATCAGGAACCTGGAAGTACACCTCAGCGTTCTTGAGCAAAAGTCTCCAACAGGCTAAGACCTGATGAACACCTCTGCTAGTGTCCCCCAAGGCTGAGGGTCATTTCTTGCATAAGGCCGGTGCCTTGGGTTGTGGCTTTAGTGAGGGTTGGTGTGTTAAGTCCAGTGGCTGGAAGGCTGTATACCACTGCATACTGGGAGCAGTGGCTTAGTCCAAGCCAATGCTGAATTCACTGGTTTCTCTTAAGTGTGTGTGCGTGCACACGTGTGTGTGTAGAGACTAGGGAGATGGCTCAGTGAGTAAGACTGCTTATGTCGCAAGATTGACAACCCAAGTTCAGTCCCCAGAATCCATATAAAAATCCAGTGGCTGTGAGGTGTTATCTTTAACCCCTGTACTCTTACTGCAACCTGGAAGGTAGAGAAAGAAGAATCGCCTGGAAGTTCATGGACCAGCTGGCTTGGAGTATGCTATGCAGTGGCAGACACTGAGAAGCTGTTCCTGGAAACTGTCCTCTGACCTCTACATACACACTAGAGCATATGAATGCCTATACACACATGCACACACATGCACACACACGCACACACACGGTAAATATATAAGGGCGTGGTGCCACATGCCTTTAACCGCAACACGAGGGAGGCAGAAGCAGGTGGATCTCTGAGCTCAAGGGCAGCCTATCACCCATGCACATAACTGATTACGGACAGACCAATGTCTCAAAAAACAAAACAGAAACCTGAATACTATATCCATTTGACCATGTACCTGAATATGATAATTACACAGGACTGTCCTATCCTAGACTTCAGTTAAGTTAGAATTCCTGAAGGTGGAGCGTGTGTGTGTGTGTGTGTGTGTGTGTGTGTGTGTGTGTGTGTGTGTGTGTGTGTCCGTTCCATATGCAGCTCTGGTTGGAGCCACTGACCTAAATCTTTCCTAGATTCCACCTGGCCTCATGCCAATGGCACGCAGCTTCCCTCTCTCTTCTAAACGCTCCGTTCCTTTTTCGACAGTGCTAGCTTCTGACATTCAGACCACAGCCACTGCTTATGCTCCTGTATTCTGAATTTAATGACTTATTATTACAAACAGATTACGGGAGCTCTTCCTAATATAACTTTTGGGGCATTTTTCTTAAAAACTGTTTATAAAAATAACGCATCTATTCGCCATGTTGGCATATACATTTTCTTGAGAGAGGTACGTAACTCAGTTGTATTCAGACATCTGCACTATTTTGCATCAGCTCTTTTCACTTAACATATTGCGATAATTTTCCCATGTCTTAAGTGTTTTTATAAAATGGACTTCTTAATGGATGCCCGTATTCCATCAAACGGATGCACCATAATTTATTTAGCAAACGCTCTGTGGTTGGACATTTAGACTGTAGACCATTTTTCACCATTATAAATAACGCTGCAGTGAGCATCCTCAGACATAAATCTTTGTGCTATTGATGATTATTTCCTCAGAAAAGATTTCCCGAAGTGGAATATTTATGCTTCGTTTTAACATGGTCCATTAGGACCATTTCTGACTGATTTCCTACAGCAGTGATAAGTTCTTGAATTCAGAGCTGAAAAAGCACACTGCTTTTCAGTGAACACTGAGGCAGTGGATGACTGCTTTGCCTTCCCTGATATGGGAATCAAAATCCCTTGACCAATAGACTGTCGCATGCTCACCACCAGATCAATAGCATATAATGCTGCCTTGGCTTTTAGAGCACACTCGGTGTCTTCTACCTCTGACCCTCCACATTCTCAGCCGTTTGCTCTTCTACCTTTAACCCTTGAACTCTTCGTACTCCAGGCCCTGAAGGGCTTCTTCTGTAATAACCACTATTATTTATCGAGCCGTTCCTATGTACCAAGTCGCGTGCTAAACATTTTAAATGCATTGTCCTTTTCCACACTTATACGCCTTATGTATTTATTTTTATCTCCACTTTCCACAGGAAGAAATTGAAACCTTGGAAGATGAAACAATTTGCCCAAGGTTACACAGACAATAAGCTGGGATTTAAACCCAGAATCTTCAAGCTTAATGACTGTATATACATTTCTCCAGTTTTTAAAGTAACTTTTGGCATGTGATATCCACAGCCAATGCTGTACCAGCTTCCTATGGTTATATATTGTTCCTCTCTCTAGCACAGGAGGAGAAGCTGCTTACACGCGACCATCAGGAGAGATGTGCTAGAAATTATTCTTTCCTTTATTCACTTACGTGTTCTTGAGACAATCTCACTGTTTCAGACTGACCTTGAACTTCTGATCCTCTCGCCTCTTAAGTGCTAGGCTTGCTGGTGTATATCCCCACCCCCTTCCTGTTTACTTCCTTGATTATGTCCTTCCAACCCTCCCCAAATAGTCTGCGTAGCAAACACTTACCTCCTCCTCATGCCAAGATCCCAGCATGCCTTGCAGCTGAGCAGGTCCAAATATGACACACTTCTGTTACAGCTTCCCCAACAGGTTGGGAAAGGTAGGCTGCCATTTTTGCTGGATGGATTCTAAAGCTGTCAGGGAGGTATGCTCTGTTATTTCAGAGGGTTTGTAGCCTGATTTTGTTGGAAGTCAAATATCACTTCAAGTACAAGATGGGGTATATTCTTGTATTCTTACACCTACAGCACACCATTGCTGAGAAGCCTGAGGAGTCATTGATGACCAAGCCTCTCCCTTCTGATTGCATTCTGACGATGACTTAGAACCAGGTGGGGATGTGACAGAGTGTTCAGATGCAAGAGAGCATGTCGGCTTGCGTTCACCAGGTCTGAAGAAGGAAATGACTCGTTGAGAGACCTTCCTTAGGTTGTAGGAAGTCTTATTTGGGGAAGAATGATCTTATGATTGGAGATTCCAAAAGGGAAGCCTCTCCCAGTAGCAAGTGAGCTCCCAGCGAAATGAAGCTTCCCATTTTTATCCATGACTTGGATAAGACTGGAGGAATCGAGCTTATCAAATTTGTTGATGACAGGGCCTTAATGGGCAGCTTCTATAAAAGACAGTATAAAGATGCAAAAATGATCTCAACAGACTGCAGTGCTGGGTTTAAACTAACAGAATGGAATTTAACAGGGGCAGATGGACAGTCCCATTTAGATCACAGAAATTAATTACTGAAGCTCTTGAGGGGGCTGGGGGTGGGGGCAGACCTGATTTGGTTGGGAGCCTGAGAAAAAGACCTGAGGGGTTTGATACTGCACAGACTTCATAGGGACCCCACAGGGTAATGGGGTAACTCAAAACAATACCATCTTAAATGGCACGAAGAGATTCAAGACTCAGTGTGTATTCTCCCTGGTCATCTGGGCTCAGATCAGGACATGGATTCTCAAAGAGACATTGACCAACCTAAGGGTGGTCAGTGGAAGGCGCTTGGCACAGGGAGGGGATTGGAACACTCAGCTATGGAAGCACCAGAGAAAGGAGCTACTATGATCAGAGAGGGGACATGCCTGCAGTCATGGTCATGGTGGCTGCCTATAGAAGCAACAGGGTGTCCACCAGAAGAGAATACAGAGCTCTTCAACCTGGAGGAAAAGAGGACTCTAGAATGGAAAGTCCCAGAGGTTGGAAATTTCAGAAGACACTGGATAGGTTCAGTGAAGTAACTCTCTATTCAGTCCTCCTTCCTGGGGAACTCCTGTCCTGGAGACAAATGATGCTCCAGCCTCGGGTTCCCTTCTATAGAAGGGTTTTCCTTATGCTCCTGGAAGGCAGTGGATCTCAAGGTGAGTTCCCTGGTCAGCAGCAGCAGCAGAACCATCTTGAGCTCATCAGGACTGGTCCAGCAGTGGAGTGGTTCCTCACACCTACTATTCCAGCAGTTTCTGGCACCTAGATCTTAAAGTCTCCAGAACACTGTGCTTCTTGCTGGACCTGGAGGCACTTTGGATCGTGCTCCATGGTTCCTCCTGTTGCTAGATGCTTTCTCTTTCTGAGTCCCCCGCCCAACCCCATACTGTATGATTAAGGAATGTGGGCTTAATAGACGATGACAGAAGGCAGTCAGCTTCTCACTCTGTAACACCCGAGGGAATCATCTTATGAAGACGAAAAAGGTTTGTGTTGGCTCCCTGTTTCTGAGGTTTCAGCCCATGATTGCTTAGAGCATGGCTTTTGAGCCAACAACAAGGCTGTAGATATTGGGAGCTGTGTAAGACAAAACCACTCCCCTCACAGCCAGACACCAGAAAGGAAAGAGGAAGGGGCCAGAATTCCACAGTCCCTTTCATGGATATACCCACAATGACCTAAAGACCTAAACTCCAGCTTTTAAAAATTCAATCACCTGTTAGCAGTCCTATACTGGTGAACAAGACTTTTCCTGCATAGGCTGAAAGGACTGATATTCACAAGACATCCCAAGAGCAAGTTCTCAGCACAAGGGGAATTTATTTGCCCCAGAGGGACAAAGGCAAGGGAATAAGAGACAAAGGCAGGAGATGGGGGACAAGAGAGAAGAGAAAGAGAACAGGGAAGGGAAGTAAGGGATTTTTGCTCTGGAGGAACAAAGGAGTGCCTCTGGATAGAGAGGAGACAAATAGCAGTTTATAAACGGCCAAAGAGAACCGGTGTTAGAATGAGTTGATTAATTTTAATTGGGCATGTTAATTAGGCAGGCCAAAAAGCAGCTCTTGATTGCTGGACTTCAATAATTTGATACCTGGACCTTGATGGTCAGCCTCAGCAGGAGGAAGTGACCAAGGGTGTAGACGCTGTGAGGGTCTTTCCCAGTGGCATCGTAATCACCCGTAATCACGCACAGGTTCTGGTGGCCCGCAAAACAAAGCCTTGGGCATACATAAGCTCTCCTACTTTCTCCACAGCCCATTCCAGTGTGGGGCTCTGGAAAGTTAGATTCGTTTAACTTCCTTTTACTTCGAGATGCTGGGCCTTGTGCATGGTGGGCAAGTGCTCTAAACAGAACTCTGTCCTTAGCTTTAGCGGTTTCTTCCTTCCAGACTCCCCAAGTCACATCCGAACCTTGACTTCCTGCCCTTAGTACACAGTTTAATCTGCTAACGCCAACTGGGGAAAAGCCTCGAGGGCAAAAAATCTCGTGGTGTCCCCGAAGTTTAAATAGGTTAGAAACCTACATTGGCGGCAAACCAAGCAGGGATGCGAATGGCATCTTCTTGGGGTATTCAAAAAATGATCAAAATCTTGAGTACTTCAGAAATAGAAAGCTCACTTCTCTTAACAGGTACAAGGCATTTGACTGGTTGATTGGTTTGTTTGTTTGCTTGCTAGAATATCTTGTACGAAGTCCAGAGTCTGTTGCTATCCCTCCGAGCTGCACGTTGTCTGTGTGAATGCTTCTAGCAAGCTCAGCCGCTCTCCCCTGACTCTCATCGTTCCCATCGTTCCTTAATCCTCTGATCCATCTCTTTGTATCTTGGCTCAGGACTCTGAGATCTCCCATCTTTGTGGTCCTGCAGGGGGCAGAGGCAGGCGGGTGGGTAGGGACTACTAGTCTAGGGACTTCTGTGAAGGTGGCTTCTACTCTGACCTGGCTGCTTCTGGCGGCCTCACAGCACTGCTGGGTTTTGCTTGGCCTTAGAACCAATCATCAAACTCTCTCCCAGGTCCTTCACCATAAGCTGTTACAGCTCCGTCTCCCCTGAGTTTGTCTTTGGGCTTCCGGAGCTTCCCAGGGCTGTCGTAACAAAGTACCGCCAGCTGGGTGGACCAGACAACGGGCGTGTGCTGCATCCCAGGCTGGAGAAGCTGGAAATCCTATATGTGCAGGGTTGGTGCTCTCCGAGGGCTATGATTGAGGATTTTACTGATGCTTCTGGTATTAGTTGGCAGTCTTGGGTGTTTCTTCACTTCTAGAAGATTTAGTCTATTTCTGCCGTGCTCTCCACTTGTATGCATCTGCATCCAGATTTCTCTTCTCTATAAGGGCGCCACGGTTCATACTGAGCGAGGGCTTCAGCCTTCTCCGGTTTGATTGCATCTAATTCAATCTGCGACCATCCTATTTTCAAATAAAGTTCCATTCTGTGAGATTGGGGGCTAAAGGCGTCAGAGTATGATTTTGAGGGAGCCTATGATTCCCCCATGAGTGTGCTGTAGCTCTTTGGTGCTCCGGGTGGAACTTACAGTTTTCCCCTACTTCGCTTCCTCCATTTAACTTGCATCTCTCGCTCCAACTGATTGGGATCTTGCAGGCCCTGTCTGGCATCCAATATGTCTGCCGTTGCTCCTGGCTTGCAGCGCTTCCTGTGTGTGGATCGGAGAGATTGATAAGACATTGAAGTAGCTTGGAGCTCTGTTGTGGGCCTCCCCTCCCCTTCCAGGGCTTGTTGGGAAGCACCCCGAGGGCTAGGTCATACAGCAGTGACACGTTCTGCTAGCATCCGCCTCCCAGCTTCCTTGTCTGTCTTGTGCACATAATTCTGGGAAGAGCTCAGATGTTTTGCTCAGGATCGGCTCTGTGAGTAAACCCCATCTCCCTCGTCTGCGGCACGGTTGACCCCGTCAATGGAAGAGATGAGCTCTGCCTGACAGGACTTCATTTCGGCACACGAGCTGTCTGCCTGTGATCTCAGTGTCCTGTCCAAGAGTCCACCACCTTCCATTAACAGTCTCCACAGGAATTTTTCTCAGGCAGCACATTGGCTTCACTGTTCTGTGGTTTGCAAAGAAATGACCTCAGACCCTCTGGAAATGAGGACTGCAGTGGTCCGTCAGAGCCCCTCCCCTCCCCCTCTCCCCCCACAGGGTTTGCCAAGATCCTGTCAGGACTCTCTCGTAAGCCCCCACAGCTGTTTGGAACCTCGTTCGTTCGCATGTTCCCTCTTCCCTGGCCAAGTGGCCTGCGTGCATTCAGAGCAGCTCAGGCTCCGGTGCCCCTGCCAGCCTCTGTGTGGGCCCCCAGTGCCTGGACTGCTCTCTTCGCCTCCTTCCCGAAGAGTCTCGTATCTCACAGATAAGATGAAGTGAAGGATAACTCAGGACCTGACAGAGAAGCAGCTGGATCTGCCGCCCGACATCTTAGGTCTTAGCCTTTGTGACTCTCTTTCTGTTTTCCCCTCAGGTGGTTCCTGCTCTCTGGCAAAAGCTGGGTTGGGTCAAGGAGCGGTGCTCTAAAAACAGCTTCGAGTGGCATAAAGAGCCAGCAGCCGCACAGGCCTGGGTTTGAATCCCCACTCAGCCTAGGGTGATTTAGGTCAGATTATTTCTCTTCCTGAAGACTCGAGTTTCCTCACCTGCAAAATGGCCATGATACTTGCTTCAGGACTACCGTGGGGTTGAATGAAATGTGTTTCCTCTAGGGACCTGTAGTCTGTACACAGTCCGGGAACGGAGGCCCAGTCAAGTAGGGTCCGATGTGAGAGGCTGGATGCTGTGACTTGAGGCCACCGGAACAGTGAAAGCAGAATTCTGAGAAAGACCAGGAAGACTGAGCAGTTCCCAGAAGGGCTAGAGAGTGTGAGGGTTTCCTTGTTTGCTGGGAGTTTGTACGAAACCGAACGTATTTTAGCTCATAAAAAACCCTAAGGGTAGATAGGATTTTATTACCCCATCTTATAGACCGTGCTGTTGAGACACGCGCGCTGAGCTAGGGAGGTGCTCAGCTGTCCGTGACTGAATGCTGGGCATTCAAGCCGTGTGCCTCGGCTGCCTCTCAGCCCTCTCCTCCTTCTGTGGTGATTGATGTGCTGCCTCCTTCCAGTCTCGTCTGTCCTATTGCCTGCCTGCCTTCTTGGTTCACCTATAGGATTTTTGTGGAAACAAATCCTCAGACTATCTCCTCCTTGGAGATGGGCTCCCAGCTCTGCTTCTCTCTCAGGCCAGGGACCCCTACAGGGCCCCATCAGACCTTGCCTTTCCCCTGCTCTTCAGTATGCTTGTGGAAAGGATTAGAAGCCACTAGGGATATTCGGCTGTGGCTTAGCAGGGAAAGGATCTCTTAACATTGGGATGGAGGGTGGTGAGGGAAGAGGAGGGAGGCCATCCATGTTGGCGCCCACAGCCCTACATTTCAGGGGCTCCTCAGAGGCAGCAAGATGGCTACTACTACTAATTAACCCGTGGCTTTAATTACACTTCACTGCCCTGTCCTGCTGTGAAAGGGGATTACTCAGAAATTGTCACACTGGGCTAAATGTCTGGAATCTTTCCACTTCAGAAACTCTTTTTCTTGAGAGGTCAGGCCTGGGTCTGAGGTGAGGTAGGAACAGGGAGGACATATTGGTTACTTACCCCTACCCCTGTGGTGAAGGCCTTCCTGATTGTGACTGAAGCTCTCTGTTGGTAGTTTGGTGCTGGGGCTACTTCCGGGGGTCCTAACAGGCGGAAAATGGGGCAGGAGGCACAGAGGGAGAAGGGAAGCTAGCCTTATGGTGGACGGATACCTGAAGGAACCAATTCTGGTGAGACCTGTATTCTTGCATAAAAGCTACCTTGTGTGAGAATCTACTGAGAGCTAATCTCAGCTCCTTAGAAAGGCCTGAGAGGAGAGAGTTTACAGTGGAGGAAGAGACCTTAGAAAAGCTAAGGGGTCACTCAGTATAGCTTGTCCTGTGGGTGTGAGACTCTGAGTCCTACCCTCAGCACCCCATTATAGTGCCTGGCATGGTGGTGTGCGTGTGATTTATCCACAATGGCAGCTGGAGTCAGGATAGTCTGGGGCCTGGGTGGCAGGCAGTCTAACCTGATTGGTGAGCTCAAGGCCAATGAGAAACCCTGTCTCAAAGAAGGTAGACATCTTCGGGAATGATACTCAGGGTTGTTCTCTGGTCTCCATATGCAACACACACACACACACACACACACACACACACACATACTCTCTCTCTCACACACACACACACACACTCACACACACACGCATACATACTTACACACACACACATTCACACACACACTCTCACACACAAAACACACACACACACACTCTCTCTCACACACACACACTCTCACACACTCTTACACACACACACACACACACACACACACACACACACTCACAGAGGTGCATTTGAGAACAACTGTACATAGTAAGTAGGCTTGAGGTCAGGCCATGGTGAATCTAAGCTGGTTTTGTCCTCTGATGTGAGGCCTCTCAAGGGAGGAGGAGACAGCCTGCAATCTCCAGGAGAGTAAGGTTAGCATGAGGTACTGAACAGATGTTCGTGATGGAAGAGAGGCTTAGTACCTCTTCTCAGAGCGGAGAGGCTCAAGCATTTAAGGGAAGTGGTATTTCTCAGTGAGAATTGTCACTGGGAAGCAGATCCACTCTGCCCTTTCACCCCAGGAAGTGCTTTCTCAGCCAGCACTGACCTATGCTCTTTTCTTTCCTACTGGGTAACTGTTTTAATGCTTTGTATTCTACACACTTTGTCCCCTAACTACATGCTTCCTAATCTCCAGGGGGACATCTCACAGAAGCTGCTACATCTTACAGATGGGAAAACTGAGGCCCAGTAGTTAAGTAACCGGCCCCAGAATTAAGTAACTGCCTCCCTGAATCACTCTGTCCCCTCACTGACAGGCGAGGATGAGGAGCTTTCTGTTACATGAGAGGGCTTTCTTTTTTTTTTTTTTTTTCTTTTTTTCTTTTTTTTGGAGCTGGGGACTGAACCCAGGGCCTTGCGCTTGCTAGGCAAGCGCTCTACTACTGAGCTAAATCCCCAACCAATGAGAGGGCTTTCTAATAGCCACCTTTTACTTGTGCTCAATTTTGACCTTTGAGTCTATTCGCTTGTCCCATATTCAAGGACATCCTGGCTTTAGTGACAGAGTCTGTGACTAGTTTTATGCCAATTTGACACAAGCTAAAGTCATCCGAGAGGAAGGAGTCTCCGTGGAGAACATGCTTACAGAAGATAAAGCTATAGATAAGCCTATAGGGCTTTTCCTTCTCTCCTCTCCTCTCCTCTCCTCTCCTCTCCTCTCCTCTCCTCTCCTCTTCTCTCACTCTCTTTCTTTTTTCCTCCCTCCTTCCTTCCTTTCTCTCCCTCTCTCTCTCTTTCTCTTTGTTTCTCTCTTTCTTTCTTCCTTCCTTCCTTTCTTTTAAGATTTGTTTATTCATGAGTACTTTTCTGTATTTACACACCAGGAGACAGCATCAGAAGTCATGAGCTGCCATGTGGGTGTTGAGAGTTGAACTCGGGACCTTTGGAAGAATAGTTATTTGTTCTTAATCTGGGAACCATCTCTCTAGCCCATAGGGCATTTTCTTAATTCATAATTGATGGAAGAGGACATCCCTGGGATGGAGGCCCTGGATTCTCTAAAAATGCAGGCTGAGCAAACCAGACAGAGCACCCCTCCATCAGCTCCTGCCACTACGTTCCTGCCCTACTTGAGAGTTCCTGTCCTGACTTCTTTTGCTGACGAAGTGTAAGCTGAATAAACCCTTTCCCCCAAGTTGCTATGGCCATGGTGTTTCATCACAGCTATGGTAGCCCTAACCAAGACAGTTGGTGAGGAGATTTAGAGAGGTTCCTTTAAGAGGGTGTGAATGTGGGTGGGGTTAGGTTTTAGACTGCTGCTTGGTTTGTGCCTATGGATGCACCATTCTTTGAGGCACCAGGTAAACTATTTGCTTCTCTTTGGGGGATCTTTTTCTGTTGGTATTTTTGTCCAAATTCCAGCTGGTTTTAAATTCAGAGCCTATGAAGTGATCACAGTGTGGCTGGAAATGTTTTTGGGGACCCGGTAGCTCTCAGGGCTCAGGAAACGTGGCATCACACCTAGTGCAGACTGAGGAACTGCCATGTGGAGGCACGGTGGCTTTGATCATGGCTATGCCAACTGTGACTTTGGCTGCAGGATCAAGTTAGTCCTTCTAGCTGAGTGACAGTGGATGCTGACGGACGCTGGTATGGAGAAGACCACTGGCATTCTCAGGGTTTGAAGCCTGGGACAACTGGGCAGCCCAGGAGCTTCCAGGGTTTTCCTTCTTCGATGGTATTTACATCTCAGAATGAGAAGTGAGAGACCAGGATCTCCAGCCTCAGTTAGGGGCTTTGGGGAAGAGTCCTTCCCCCAAATGTGTAAGGAACAGGTACATTTCTACACCAGGTCACTGCACCCTCTGACACCCCGTGGATGTGAAGGAAACACTGCTTCCCGGGATCATGGTCAGCTGTAGGGACCCGACAGCTCTCAATCAGCGTGGTGCTCCGCAGACGGCCATTTCTCACAGCAGATCTCTAGGCCTTCCCTTCCCCAAGTTCCCCTCCAATGTGTGCCGCACACTTCTTGCTGTTTCATTAGCCAGACATTGTCTGGAGCACTCACATGTCTCAGGACTACTAGGCTTTCAACAGGTGGGTTGAATACAACACAATTCTAGCCTCAGTGCCTCTTTGCTCAGCCCATGCTAGGCCAAGAGGCTCCAGTCTCTGTGCTGAGTTATTAGTGCTAAGACCGTAACACAGCCAAGTGTCACTGCCCCTGATTTTGTATTTCCAGTGTAGGCCTAGAAATAGAAGCTCTGAACCACTCAGGACCTTAAGGTCACTCTGTAGTTCTCTCTCTCTCTCTCTCTCTCTCCTCTCTCTTCTCTTTCTTCCTTTTCCTTTCTTTTTCTTTTGTTTTGAGGCAGGGTCTCTGGCCTAGCCCTACCTGTCCTGAACTCACTATGTAGACCACACTGGCTTCAAACTCTCAGAGTATAGTCCCTTGGTCAGCCACAGTCCCTTCTCTAACACATCACTTAAGATGAAGGTGAGGGAGTGGAGAGGAAAGCAGGAGGGTGGCTAACTAGCACTAACTAACACTAACTAGCACTAATTAACTAACTAACTAACTAACTAACTAACTCACTCCCCAGGGAGTGGAGAGGTGAGTGTGGGTATACTTGATAGGGGTCCGGTAAAAACTCCCTTTCATCTCCAACTGAACCACTGAACCTTGACTTCCTGCCAGTGGCTCTGCCTGCAAAGCAATGGCCCAGCCACAAGCAATGGCCCAGCCACAAGCCCACGGGCTCAAGTCTTCTGCGGTCTCTTTGAAAACTGGGTGGTATTGATGGAGCAGGCTGCCTGGGTAGCTCTGGTTTCATGCCTCAACCCAGCAGTCAGAGCCCCATCAAAAGTGCACCTACAGAGGACCTAAGGTGCTGTCCCTGAGGATATAGTCTAACTCCTGCTGAAGTCTGGGCCCCCACCTGGACATGCAGCTAAGACCCACAGGATACCACGGTCACATCCTGCTGCTTGAATGACCACCATTCTCCTCTCCTACCTCTAACCAGACCCAGCTGGACCTTCACAAGCCTTCCCTTACCTTTCTGGTCTGAGAGGATCACGCTTCATGCCTGCCAGGTTTTCCAAGGTGTGGTGCATACCACTGCTGTTATATAGCTACTCAGAGTCCACACTGCTGGCTCCAACCTCTCAAATTTTCTTCCCTGTGTGAGGTTGGTGTTTAACTCCTAAGGGGTCCTGGGTTCAATTCCTAGCATTGAAAAGAAAGACCAGGTGTGGTAGCACAATCCAGCACTTGGGAAGCAGAGGCAGGCAGATCTCTGAGTTTGAGGCCAGCCTGATCTACAAAGCAAGTTTCAAGGCAGCCAGTGCTACACACAGAGAGAGACCCTGTTTCAGGGATGGGGTGGAGGGGGGTGGGGGAGAAAATAAAGGAAAGAAAACCCAGTTTCTTCCTGGTGTCCTTCACACCTTGTGTTCATGGACTGCCCCTTCTTTGGGTTCCCTCTTCCCTGTGGTTCCCAGCCAAGGCCGACATAGTGGTCCATTTTGTGGGGCGCTGTCAAATACCTACTGTGAGCTCCCAGGAACCAGCTGCCCCCCCAGTGCCGGGGAAGGGAAGGAATTGACAAGAAACTCTGACTAGTGGAGTTTGTTTTCCGAGCAGGGAAGACAGAGAGTGGTGGTTTGTATATGCTGGACCCTTAGTGCTGGGGAATGGCACTATTAGAAGGTGTGGCTCTGTTGGAGTAGGTGTGTTACTGTGGGTATGGGCTTTAAGACCTTCATCCTAACTGCCCGGAAGCCAGTATTCTGCTAGCAGCCTTCAGATGAAGATGTAGAACTCTCAGCTTCTCCTGTACCATGCTTGCCTGGATGCTGCCATGCACCTTGAGGGTTAGGATGGGACTTGAGGGAAAAAAAAATCCAGTGCTTAGGAATGAGGCAAAGGGATGACTATGCCTCTAGAAACTCCTCTAAGTCCAAGGCTTATTTAGTTTGAGAGGAATGTTTCTTGATACTTGGTTTTGCTACAGATTAGGACCAGACCTTATGAGTCAAGATGTTAGCTTATTGATGGGTAATTTTCAGGGCTCAAGACATACAACGAATGTGTTTTCCCTACTAGAGACAGGGATGATTTCTAGGCCAAAAGAAAGATACCTCATACATCATGATTTTACTGCCCTGAAGCATGTTGGCCAGTTCTGTCTCTGTTTTGAAGTAATTACAGCATTTTTTTTTTTTTGCATGATTGTCCCAACAAATCCTCTTCTGAGTCAGCTTTACCCTTCCTCATCAATGAGCTAGTAGTTAGTTGTACTTGCTCACAGGAGCAGTCTGAACTTGAGAGAGGCTTGTGTAGGACCCGTGTCTTTCCTTAGCTGCCTCGCTGGACTGTGCATCGGTGAACTAGGTTTGGACTTGATTTGCTGTCTATGAGGGACAAGCCTGAGCTTGGATGGAGAAGTGTTAAGCAGATGCCACTTGCTTGAGGTAGAGTGGAAGTCATCCAAAGAGATGTCCTGGCTTGGGGTTGGGGATTTAGCTCAGTGGTAGAGCCCTTGCCTAGGAAGCACAAGGCCCTGGGTTTGGTCCCCAGCTCCGAAAAAAAAGAACCAAAAAAAAAAAAAAGAGATGTCCTGGCTCTGCTGCATGGCCTCTTACCATAGTGACTAGTGACAGGGACTGGGTTTGACAGAGAGGTTCCAGGAGCTACACAGGAAGTCTTTGGTTTTCTTCTGCTTCTGGGAGTGAGGTCCCAAGAGTAGAGGATGGGAAGGAAGTGGGCAAGAGCAAGACGTCAATACGTGTGTGTGTGTGTGTGTGTGTATGCACGTGCGTGCCTCCTTACACAAGCACACGGGTATGTCAGAGGGAGTGGCAGGGATGTGCCCAAGAGGGTGTACTGGCTTGCCACTTTGTCCTGTGCTTGGAGGGCAAGGGTGACATGGTGGGAGTGTTCTTTTATGTCTAAAAATTACCAGCCTCTCATTCCTCACGCTCCTCTGGGTGGGAAGTTCTCTTTTATATCTTATTCCAATTATTCCATTATAGTTCAGGCCCCCGGGATGCGGAGAGAGGCGGGGACTATCTAGAATGCAGCTGCGGCTGTGGGAGGGCTTGTTTGTGGCTCTGAGCAGCTGCCCTTTTCATCCTGAGAGGCGGCGAGAACCCATGGGGGAGGGGCAGGGTCTTAAAAGGAACCATGCTGTCTGTGGTTGGGGCACCCCTGGGTTTCCAAGCCTGGAATGCTCAACTGAGGGCCCCCAACTTCCCTTTGTTTAAAGACATAGTTGCCATCCCAGCCTTCTGAACTGTCTGGGAACCTGCAGGTTGAAGTAGG